>NC_029774.3:106476932-106563661 GCF_000817695.3 Arachis duranensis | reverse complement strand
ATGGAGAGGAAGCATGAAAAGCTTCTCTCAATACATAGTCAAACAAAGCCCCCACAATCAAGCTCTAAGTTTGGTGTTGGGAGGCCACAGCCAAACTCTAAGTTTGGTGTTGAATCCCCACATCCAAACTCTAAGTTTGGTGTTGGGAGTCTACAACATTGACCTGATCACCTGTGTAGCTCCATGAGAGCCCACTGTCAAGCTATTGACATTAAAAAAGCGCTTATTGGGAGGCAACCCAATTTTTATTTATCTAATTTTATTTTTCTTTTCTTGTTCTTTAATGTTTTATTAGGTTCATGATCATGTGGAGTCACGAAAAAAATACTAAAATTAAAAACAGAATCAAAAATAGCAGAAGAAAAATCACACCCTGGAGGAAGGACTTACTGGCGTTTAAACGCTAGTAAGGAGCATCTGGCTGGCGTTCAACGCCAGAACAGAGCATGGATCTGGTGTTGAACGCCAGAAACAAGCAGCATCCTGGTGTTTGAACGCCAGGAATATACCCTGAGGAGAGCTGGCGCTGAACGCCAGAAACAAGCATGGAACTGGCGTTCAATGCCAGAAACATGCTGCAATTGGGCATTGAACGCCCAAAATAAGCATCACTTCGGCGTTTAAACGCCAGAATTGCATGCAAAGGCATTTTACTTGCCTAATTGGTGCAGAGATGTAAATCCTTGACACCTCAGGATCTATGAACCCCACAGGATCATCCCAGGATCTGTGGACCCTACAGGATCCCCACCTACCTCAACTCACCTTCTCTCCTCTTCTTCACATTCATCCTCTCTTCCTCGTAAACACTCTTCCCCAAAAACCCTTCACCAATCACCTCAATCTCTCTTTCCAATTACCCCCTTCACCACTCACATCCATCCTTCCCAATTACCCCCTTCACCATTCACATCCATCCACACTTCCCCATAAACCCCACCTACATTCAAAATTCAAAATTTCTTTCCCACCCAAACCCACCCTAAATAGCCGAACCTACTCCCTCTCCCCTCACTATATAAACCCTTCCATCCTTCTTCATTTTCATACAACACAACCCCCTCTTCTACACCTTAGCCGAATATACCTCCCCCCCCACTCTCCTCCATATTTTCTCTTCCTCTTCTTCTTTTCTTTCTTCTTTTGCTCGAGGGCGAGCAATATTCTAAGTTTGGTGTGGTAAAAGCATAGCTTTTTGTTTTTCCATAACCACCTATGGCACCTAAGACCGGAGAAACCTCTAGAAAAGGAAAAGGAAAGACAAAAGCTTCCACCTCTGAGTCATGGGAAATGGAGAGATTCATCTCCAAAGCCCATCAAGACCACTTCTATGATGTTGTGGCCAAGAAGAAGGTGATTCCTGAGGTCCCTTTCAAGCTCAATAAAAATGAGTATCCGGAGATCCGACATGAGATCCAAAGAAGAGGTTGGGAAGTTCTGACCAACCCCATTCAACAAGTCAGAATCTTAATGGTTCAATAGTTCTATGCCAATGCATGGATCACTAGGAACCATGACCAAAGTATGAACCTGAATCCAAAGAATTATCTTACAATGGTTCGGGGGAAATACTTAGATTTAGTCCGAAAAATGTGAGGTTGGCGTTCAACTTGCCTACAATGCAAAGAGATGCACGCCCCTACACAAGAAGGGTCAACTTTGATCAAAGGTTAGACCAAGTCCTTATGGACATATGTGTTGAAGGAGCTCAATGGAAGAGAGACTCTCAAGGCAAGCGGTTCAATTAAGAAGACTGGACCTCAAGCCTGTGGCTAGAGGATGGCTGGAGTTTATCCAACGCTCCATCATCCCCACTAGCAACCGATCTGAAGTTACTGTGGATCGGGCCATCATGATTCATAGCATCATGATTGGAGAGGAAGTAGAAGTTCATGAAGTCATCTCCCTTGAATTCTACAAAATAGCCGAAAAGCCCTCTACCTTGGCAAGGCTAGCTTTTTCTCATCTTATTTGCCATCTATGTTACTCAGCTGGAGTTATCATAGAAAGAGACATCCTCATTGAGGAGGACAAGCCCATCACTAAGAAAAGGATAGAGCAAACAAGAGAGCCCACTCATGGAACCAAAGAGACACATGAGGAAGCTCATCACCAAGAAATCCCGGAGATGCCTTAAGGGATGCACTTTCCTCCAAACAACTATTGGGAACAACTCAACACTACTCTAGAAGATTTGAGTTACAATATGGATCAATTAAGGGTGGAACATCAAGAGCACTCCATCATTCTCCATGAAATTAGAGAAGATCAAAGAGCAATGAGGGAGGAGCAACAAAGGCAAGGAAGAGACATAGAAGAACTCAAGGACATCATTGGTTCTTCAAGAAGAAAGTCAAGAAGAAAGTGCCACCATCACTAAGGTGGACTCATTCCTTGTTCTTATTTTTTCTGTTTTTCAGTTTTTATGCTATATGTGTGTTTATGTTTTGTGTCTCTACCTCATGATCATTAGTGTTGAGTAACTATGTCTTAAGGCTATGAATAATTCCATAAATCCTTCACCTCTCTTAAATGAAAAATGTTTCTAATTCAAAAGAACAAGAAGTACATGAATTTCGAAATTATCCTTGAATTTAGTTTAATTATATTGATGTGGTGACAATACTTTTGTTTTCTGAATGAATGCTTGAATAGCGCATAATTTTGATCTTGTTGTTTATGAATGTTAAAATTGTTGGCTCTTGAAAGAATGATGAACAAAGAGAATGTTATTGACAATCTGAAAAATCATGAAAATTGATTCTTGAAGCAAGAAAAACCAGTGAAAAAGCAAAAGCTTGCGAAAAAAAATGGCGAAAAAAATTAGAAAGAAAAAGAAAAAAAGCAAGCAGAAAAAGCCAATAGCCCTTAAAACCAAAAGGCAAGGGTAAAAAGGATCAAAGGTTTTAAGCATCAATGGATAGGAGGGCCCAAGGAAATAAAATCTAGGTCTAAGCGGCTAAATCAAGTTGTCCCTAACCATGTGCTTGTGGCATGCAGGTCCAAGTGAAAAGCTTGAGACTGAGTGGTTAAAGTCATGATCCAAAGCAAAAAGAGTGTGCTTAAGAACTCTGGACACCTCTAACTGGGGACTTTAGCAAAGCTGAGTCACAATCTGAAAAGGTTTACCTAGCTATGTGTCTGTGGCATTTATGTATCCGGTGGTAATACTGGAAAATAAAGTGCTTAGGGCCACGGCCAAGATTCATAAAAGTAGCTGTGTTCAAGAATCAACAAAATTAACTAGGAGAATCAATAACACTATCTAAAATTCTAAGTTCCTATAGATGCCAATCATTTTAAACTTCAAAGGAGAAAGTGAGATGCCAAAACTGTTCAAAAGCAAAAAGCAAAAAACTAATTAGAACTAATATTCATTGATATTTTGAGATTTATAGTATATTCTCTTCTTTTTATCCTAATTGATTTTTAGTTGCTTGGGGACAAGCAACAATTTAAGTTTGGTGTTGTGATGAGCGGATAATTTATACGCTTTTTGGCATTGTCTTTAGGTAATTTTTAATAAGATATAGTTACTTTTAGGGATGTTTTCATTAGTTTTTATGCTAAATTCACATTTCTGGACTTTACTATGAGTTTGTGTATTTTTTTGAGATTCCAGGTAATTTCTGGCTGAAATTGAGGGACCTGAGCAAAACTCTGATAGAAGGCTAACAAAGGACTGCTGATGCTGTTGGATTCTGACCTTCCTGCACTCAAAATGGATTTTCTAGAGTTACAGAACTCCAAATGGCGCGCTCTCAACGGCGTTGAAAAGTAGACATCCAGAGCTTTCCAGCAATATATAATAGTCCATACTTTATTCGTGATTAGACGACGTAAACTGGTGGTCAACGCCAGTTCTGTGCTGCATTCTAGAGTCAAACGCCAGAAACACGTCACGAACCAGAGTTGAACGCCAAAAACACGTTACAACTTGGCGTTCAACTCCAAAAGAAGCCTCTGCACGTGTAAAGCTCAAGCTCAGCCCAAGAACACACCAAGTGGGCCCCGGAAGTGGATTTCTGCATCAATTACTTACTTCTGTAAACCCTAGTAGCTAGTCTAGTATAAATAGGACATTTTATTATTAGACATTCTGGATCCTGGATCCTGGATTGTATTTTTGATCCTGTGATCATGTTTTGGGGCTGGCCATTCGGCCATGCCTGAACCTTCATCACTTATGTATTTTCAACGGTGGAGTTTCTACACACCATAGATTAAGGGTGTGGAGCTCTGCTGTACCTCGAAGTTTTAATGCAATTACTACTATCTTTTATTCAAATTCAATCTTATTTCTGTTCTAAGATACTACTCGTACTTCAACCTGATGGATGTGATGATCCGTGACACTCATTATCATCCGTCCCTATGAACGTGTGCCTGACAACCACTTTCATTCTACAAGCGAAAGCTAGAATGTGTATCTCTTGGATTCTTGATGCACGACGCATGGTTGCCCTCGCCTGACAACCGAGCCTTCCATTCCGTGAGATCAGAGTCTTCGTGGTATAAGCTAGAATTGATGACGGCATTCATGAGAATCCGGAAAGTCTAAACCTTGTCTGTGGTATTCTAAGTAGGATTCCGGGATTGAATGACTGTGACGAGCTTCAAACTCGCGATTGTTGGGTGTGATGACAAACGCAAAAGAATCAAGGGATTCTATTCTGACATGATCGAGAACCGACGAAAGATTAGTCGTGCCGTGACAGAGCATTTGGACCTTTTTCACTGAGATGATGGGATGTAGCCATTGACAACGGTGATGCCCTACATACAGCTTGCCATGGAAAGGAGTAAGAAGGATTGGATGAAGGAAGTAGGAAAGCAGAGATTCAGAAGGAGCACAGCATCTTCAGACGCCTATCTAAAATTCCCATCGATGATCTACATAAGTATTTCTATCTTTATTTTCTATTTATTTATTATTATTATTTGAAAACTCCATAACCATTCGAAAACTTCAAACCACGAGGGCAAAACTTCATAAGAAGCTTCATAACCACAAAACATTTTTGCAATTACCTTTTAGAGAAGGTTGTGCATACGCACACTTGACTGTCTGATTCTTGGTGCACGAAATTGTGATCTCAAAAACTGATTAGGAGAGGTGCTACCAAAATTTTTCTAAGAATTTAGAGCTGATTTGGTTATGATTTCAAAAACTGAGTTTGGTTGGAATTAATTGTCAAAAGAGATAAGATTCAAATGTTTTAAAGGATTTCAAAGAGGATCGGATTTTTATGATTTGGTTGATTTATGATTTTAACTTATTTGGTTTTTATAATAATGAGAAGAGATTTGGGTAACTAGCCAAGGATTCTAATAAGTAAATTAATTATAAATTCAAAGGTTTGGGAATAGGAGTGTGAGTTTGAAGGTTATGTTTAAGACTGAGAGTGATTATAATGATGAATAGTAATTAAATATGATGATAAAGGATGATGATAGGTGAGTTTAATAATATTGACATTGAGAATGAGATTGAATACGAGATTGAGAATGAGATTGAATATGAAATTGAGAATGAGATTTAATATGATTTTAAGAGAGAGATTTAATATGAGATTGAGAGTGAGATCGATGATGAGATTGATTATGATTATGAAATGATATTGAATATGATTCTGATTGTGATGCACCTGCCTGGATAGATGCAGTGGAGTGATTCTGCTTGCTCCAGGATGTGGTGAGATACACCTGCCTGGGTAGATGCAGTAGAGTGATTCTGCTTGCTCTGGGACATGGTGAGATATACCTGCCTATGTAGATGCAGTGGAGTGACTCCACTTGCTCCGGGTTTGGTTTGAGACTCCTGGGATAGATGCAGTGGTTAGCCCCCACTTGCTCCCAGTCAAGCTTGATTTAAAATTTGTGAAACTATCTGAGTTTCGAATTTCCTTGGGTAGATGCAGTGGGTCAGCTCCACTTGCTCCAAGTTGAGATCCGAGATTCTGTTGACCCTGCATTGTAAGATGTGGCCGGACACTTACACCTTTCCGGATGAGCTCTCCCCCATGGATATTTTATTTTGATTGATTATGATTTTGAGCTTGGGGATGTGCGCTCATAGGGACTGTCCAATGGTTAGCTACCAGGACATGTCGGGTTGGCTTTGTAAACGACAGATGATATTATCAGCCATAGGGTAGGCATACATCATTTGCATATGCTTGAATTGTTTGGGTTTGCTTAATTGTATTGGTTTGCCTAATTGTATATGCCATACTATGTGATTATGTGCTATTTGCCTTACCTAAATCTACTTTTGTATTACTTGTCTATATTGTTTGTGTTTGTACAACTGAGAGATCCCTCGTGCTAGAAGTGGTGATACTGAGGGTTGTACTTGATATTGATCAGGAGATGTTTGCTAAAAATTGAGTTTAATACTGAATTGTGAGTTATATGCTGATAGACTGTGGTAATGGAAAGAGATAGGTTGAACGGAGTCTTGGATAAAAGCTTGAGAATGTATGTTGTAGCTATACCCAGTTTCAGATTTGAATGGAGTGGGTTATCGAGTAGGAAGCCCTTTTGACACGCTTATTGTCCTTCTCAATTTTAAACTACTCACCGTACTATTTTGTAAACTAAAGAAGTTTCTTTACAGATTTTCAAAGTAATACTTTCCATAAAGCATTTTTCAAAAGGTTATTTCAAGGATAAACCACTTTTAAAATGAAACTAATTCTATTTGCAAGTATTTCTTTGCTTTGATGATATTCCCATTCCTACTAAGAATGTGTGGTTTGTTCTCACCCAATATCTTCCACCGTTTCAGTGACACAGGTTCGAAGACTTAGTTTGAAGTTACGGGCGATTATTGACTTTGCTTAGTTAAGTTACTTTTATAGAGTTTCCTCGTTTGTTGCTTAAAATTTTTATTTTATACAGAGGGATAGGTATTGTATCTGATCTTTATTTTGATTTACTTGTATAAGATTTATTATTATTAGTAATTATGTGATTATTATTACTTGGTGATGTGTGATATATAATTTCTAATGAGTTGAAAACATTTTCTGACTTTTTATTAAAGATTCAAACGCGCTATCGAACTAAAGCTGCAATATTAAATAGTTAGTAAGGAACACAGGTTAGTACGCCTTACTAGCAAGAGAAAATAGAACTTAAAAGAAATTAAATGACAAAAAAAGAGAAAAAATGCCTAATCTAGATAATCAACCATCGGTAGTTTGTTAATCACAATTAATCCCCGGTAATGGTGCCAAAAACTTGATACGGAAAAATTTTAATTCCGCATAACTACGAGCAAATATACCGGGTCGTATCAAGTAATAAAGCTCACAAGAGTGAGGTGAATCCCACGAGGATTAAAGGATTAAGCAATCAATAGTTAATTGATTATTCTAGTTAGACGGTTCAATTTGGAGTGATGAACAAAAAGAGATGTAAATGACTTGAAATTAAAGGGAAGCAATAAAGTGCAAGGAAAGTAAATGATATAAATGTAAAGTGCAAGAAAGTATAGTGCTGGAAAATTAAAGTGGAAGAAAGTAAAGTACGGGAAAGTAAATTGCAAGAAAGTAAAGTTCAAGAAAGTAAATGATGGAAAGTTAAAATACTAGAAGTAAAAATAAAAAGAAAACATTGGGATCAAGAGATATCGCATTCTCATCTCCTCTTCAATCATGAAATCTTTGATCTCTTGGTAAATCATAAATAATCAAACCCCAATCTCGGTGATTTGATTTCTGTTAACTTGATCAATTACCAATCTTTTGATCTAATTGGACATGAGAAGAAATGAAATTTAATTTCTGATTCAAAGGCCACACAACTTCATGAGTCAAGTATTGGGAATGTTATATGTCACGTACCATTCCCAAATCCAATTTCATAACCATTTTAAGAAAGAACTCAAGCACAATTCTATGTTCCCTCTCTCGAGGCCCCCATAGAATTCAAGTTAGATTCAATTTCTTTCTCAAGATAATTTAAACCTTGTGATGAAGAACGAAGATTCTTTCTAAAGAAATAATAAAAGAAGAATTGAAGATGAATAATGAAAATAAATCAACCCATTAAATTGCAATAGAGCTCTCTTTCCCAATGGAAAGAGTTAGTGGCTCATAACTAAATATTTACAAAGTAAGAAAATGGAAGAGAAGAGAAGTGTGGAGAGAGGGTCCGAAGATCCCTCCAAGGAGTGTTTCCTGCTAAGTGTCCCCCCCCCCGTTTTCTGTGATGAACTAAACCCTATTTATAAGAGTCCTCCATGGGTGCTTGGCGCTTGCATGGGCGCTGGTGTGCGAGCGTGGAAGCAAGCACCTTTCAATTTGAATGCTGATTTTCCTTGTAACGCGTATGCATCGCCCACATGTATGCGTGACCCTTGTGGTTGGCGCTCTTGAACGAGCGTGAGGGGCGAGCACCGACACGAGCGTAGGCTACTCCAGGAGAGCGTTGCGCTATCTTGCGAGCATGCATGATGAGCGCTGGACATTTTTTCTTGTCACACGTACGGATGCACGCGTACGCATGACCTTGGTCGAGGGTGCTCAAGAGCGAGCATGAATGAGAGCGCTGACGTGAGTGCTAGGCTAGGCAGTTGATGTGCGCGAGTGTGGAGACGAGTGTTTATCACGACCGCCATTGTTTCCATCCTCACCAGTACGCGTCCCCCACGCGTACGCGTGACCTTCAATGCTTGCGCTCATAACTGAGCGTAGATACGAGCGTCAGGCCTTCCAGGGCAGTGCCAACTTTAGTTCGAGCACCTAACACCAGCGCCACTTTCATGGTCAAGTTGCCCCTTTCATTTTTCATGCTTGTTTTGTGCTTTTTACTTCTCTTGATACCATTTTCTATAAAATAAATAAAATCAAAGAGGTGAAAGTAATTTTTGACTTAAGCACAAAAATACTCAATAATTTAGCATGATTAATTCAGCTTTGATGTGAAAAAGCATAAAAAACACAACATGATGCGCACGCATCAGTGCCCAACTCCACCATTCCAAGCCCAACACCTTAGTTCCTAAGAGAAGGCAAAGTTGGCTGGCACCCAACTCCAGGGAGTACTGCTCAACGCCCCTGCACCTAAGCTGGGTGCCCAAACGTCAAGCCCAGCCCCCAACCAAGGAAGCCCAGTGCCAGAATCAATTTCAACTCCCAGGAAATTCAAGTCAAGATCAAGATTTAAATGATTAGTTAGTAACAACTTTTTTTAGAAAGATAAGATTTGGTTGTTAGGATTTAGATTAAATTATATTTGAATTTGAATAAGTTGTTATCTTTTTCTTTGGAAGATAAGATTAGTTTTTGAAGTTCAATTAGTTAGGAAGTTAGGATATTAATAAGTGAACAAAATTCACATGGAGGATCGAATCATCACTGGAGCCATCCAATACCTCATTAGTTTAGGTTATTTTCTTTTTTACTATGAGTAACTAAATCTCCTTTGTTAAAGGTTAGGAGTTCTGTTTTATTTTTTGGATTAGTAATGCAAGTGTTTTCTTTTTTTTATTCATGCTTTTCTACTTTTTTAAGATTGAGTTTCGCTCTTCATTATTAATGGTTAGAAGTATTGGAAAATATTCTAATTATGTCTTAGATTCTGTTATTACTTTAGAAAATTTAATATCAGAATTAGCTTGAAAATCATCTTGTAATCTTCAATTATTTAGAACTAATCTTTGAATACGTGACATTTAATTCAGCAAGGGATAGTGTTTGAATATTGTGTGGCTTTAAATTGAAACCATTCTTCACCTTTTCTCTTAATTAGTTGACCAAAGGATTGGTGACTAATTAAGTTAAGAGAAATTAGATTTCCAAGGAATTGGATTTTGACCATAAATAATTTGTTGTGGAAAGATTTTTGCATGAGTTAAAGTAGGAAAACACAAGCATTATTTTTTCTAAGAATCAAACATCTCCGAAGCCTTTAACATTTCTATTCTTTGATTACTTTCTTAAAACTCTAAACCTCCTTTCAGTCATCATAATTCTCTCGTCACAATTCTTTGCTCTACTTCAAGATTCACAATCTTCTTGCCAAGGTTTGATTGATCAAATTAGAGATTCAATTATATATTTCTGGAAAGCCCTGAATGTCTACTTTTCAACAAAATTGAGAACGCACCATTTGGACTTCTGTAGCTCCAAAAAATCCATTTCAAGTGCAGAGAGGTCAGAATCCAACAGCATCAGTAGTCCTTTTTTAGCCTCTGAATCAGATTTTTGTTCATGTCCCTCAATTTCAGCCAGAAAATACCTGAAATCACAGAAAAACACACAAACTCATGGTAAAGTCCAGAAATGTGAATTTTTCTTAAAAACTAATAAAAAATATACTAAAAACTAACTAAATCATACTAAAAAATATGTAAAAATAATGCCAAAAAGCGTATAAATTATCCGCTTATCACTTTTCCATTGTTTTCTTCATGTGTTCTCCCTTCTTACATGCTTTGTTCCACTTCTACCAAACCATTCATGCCTAATTGACATGAAATCACTCACAAAATATATCATGGCATCGAATGGAATAAAAGTGGAATTGAAATGATCAATCTAAGCACAAAAATGCATGTTTTCATATTTAGGTTCAAAATAGAGAAATATCACAAAAGTATGCTATTTTGGTGTTTAAGTGTGAGTTTATGTGATGAAATTCATCCAATTCAAGCAAAAAATTATCATCAAATATGAACTCATCACCAACTCCAAGGAAGTGGTGCCCAGTGCCCTATCCCCAAGCCCATGTCCAAATTGGGTGCCTGACACGGAAAAATTTTAATTCCATATAACTACTAGCAGGTATACCGGGTCGTATCAAGAAATAAAACTCAAGAGTCAGGTCGATCCCACGAGGATTAAAGGATTAATCAATCAATAGTTAATTGATTATTCTAGTTAGACGGTTCAATTTGGAGTGATGAGCAACACGAGATGTAAATGACTTGAAATTAAAGGGAAGCAATAAAGTACAAGAAAAGTAAATGACATAAATGTAAAGTGAAAGAAAGTAAAGTGCTAGAAAATTAAAGAGCAAGAAAGTAAACTACGGGAAAGTAAATTGCAAGAAAGTAAAGTGCAAGAAAGTAAATGACGGAAAGGTAAAATACTAGAAAGTCAAGAGATATTGCATTCTCACGATCAACAATTCTCATCTCCTCTTCAATCATGCAATCATTGATCTCTTGAAAAATCATAAATAATCAAATCCCAATCTCTTGGTGATTTGATTTCTGTTAACTTGATCAATTTCCAATCTCTTGATCTAATTTGCCATAAGAAATGATGAAATTCAATTTCTTATTCAAAGGCCACACAACTTCATGAGTCAAGTATTGGGAAGGTTATATGTCACGTACCAATCCCAAACCCAATTTCATAACCATTGTGAGAAAGAACTTCAAGCATAATTCTATGTTCCCTCTCTCAAGGCTCCTATAGAATCCAAGTTGGATTCAATTTCTTTCTCAAGATAATTTAAACCTCATAATGAAGAACGAAGATTCTTTCCAAAGAAACAATAAAAGAAGAATTGAAGATGAAGAATGAAAATAAATCAACCCATTAAATTGCAATAAAGCTCTCTTTCCCAATGGAAAGAGTTAATGGCTCATAACTAAATATTTACAAAGTAAGAAAATGGAAGAGAAGAGAAGTGTGGAGAGAGGGTCCGAAGACCCCTCCAAGTAGTGTTTCCAACCAAGAGTCCCCCCCTTTTCTATGATGAACTAAAGCCTATTTATAAGCTAGCTTAAATTATGAATTGAAATGAAACTGAAAATAAATTACAATCAAATGAAAATTAACTATTCTAGATAATTCTTGTGGCCTTAATTGGTTGAGATTATAGGCTTTGCTTGCTTGAGATTTGAGTGGACCTTGATGCAATTTAATTGAATCAAAACCAAGCTCCAATGGTCATCTGCATGTATGGGCGCTCTTGGGGGCAAGCGCTGGTTTGGCGAGTGTTGGTGACATGCTCCAGGGGTGCTTTGCGCTTGCATGGGTGCTGGTGTGCGAGCGTGGAAGCAAACACATTTCAATTTGAATGCTGATTTCCCTTGTCATGCGTATGCATTGCCGACACGTACACGTGACCCTTGTGGTTGGCGCTCTTGAACGAGCGTAAGGGGCGAGCGCTGACACGAGCGTAGGCTGCTCCAAGAGAGCATTGCGCTGTCTTGTGAGCGTGCATGATGAGCGCTGGGCATTTTTCCTTGTCACGCATACGCATCGCCCAGCGTACGCGTGACCTTAGTCGAGGGTGCTCACGACCGAGCGTGAAAGGGTATGCTGACATGAGTGCTAGGCTGGGTGCTCAATGTGCGCGAGCGTGGAAACGATCGATTATCACAAGCGCCATTGTTGCCATCCTCACGCGTACGCTTCCCCCATGCGTACGCGTCTCCCACGCATACGCGTGGCCTTCGTTGCTGGCCCTCATAACTGAGCGTGGAGATGATTGTAGATACAAGCGTCAGACCTTCCATAGCAGCGCCAACTTTAGTTCGAGTGCCTAAGACCAGCGCCTCTACCATGATCAAGTTGCTCCTTTCATTTTTCATGCTTGTTTTGTGCTTTTTACTTCTCTTTCCACCATTTTCTACAAAATAAATCAAATCAAAGAAGTAAAAGTAATCTATGACTTAAGCACAAAAACACTCAATAATTAAGGATTATTAATTAAGTTTTGATATGAAAAAGCATAAAAAAACACAACATGATGCGCACGCATCACAACACCAAACTTAAACTTTGCTTGTCCTCAAGAAAATAAAGAATCATGTAATAAATTTTGACAATCAAAAGTGAGAAGAATAGCAAATTAATGTTCATGGTTGGCTAGTTTACTATACATGCAACAATCACAAAAGAAATTCAGATGATTGATGTTTCTATCTAGCTCACTTTATGAAATCGTTTCTTTATATTCCTTCCTTGAAATAAGCTTTTCATCTTTTTCTTAGCTTAGCTTCTTTGGTACTTTGCACCATTAGTTAAAAACTTCGACTCTAAATGCTTTATTTTCAAGTATTACCACTTGAAACATAAGCACCACAAGCATTTAATTAGAGGACTCTTTTAGCTCATTTGTTTCTTTTCTTTACTCTCTAATCATTGATGCTCAGAGCCTTGAGCTTTAAGGGAGTGCTTTGCACTTAAGCCTAGTCTTGATTCTAAGTGTTTTTTTTTCAAGCTTTTTGCTTGATACATAAACACCACAAGTACTTGACAAATAAAATGTCATTGTTACTCAGAGCCTTCAGCTTTCTCATTCATTCCCCCTTTTTTTCTTTCTTGATCATTAATTGATTTGCTTCTTCAAGGTTTTCAAGATTTCAATAATTTCATAAAATATCCTAGATGAAAACTTCAATTAAACAAATTCGAATGCAATTGAGCAAGGAAAAATTAATCATAACAGCCTCCAAATACTTATAAGTTCATGCTAACTTCTTCTTTAATTATATTGTTTGTTTATGATCATGACACTTAATTACTTTGACTCACAAATTTCATGATGGTAATTATGATGTCACAACAACAGGTTATAATTCAAGAATCAAACTGTACTTATTCCCAAGGAATAGCCACACATGCATATAAAAAGAATAGAAGACAATCATACAATTTAAAGTACTGGAAACAAATAAGAAGAAAAGGAACTTTACCACCTTGTAGTTCATCTTCATTGTGGTTGTCATTTTCCTCCTATTCTTCCCCTTCCCAAACCAAACTTAGAATGATTGCTTGTCCTTAAGCAGCAAATAAAACAGTGGTGATGGAGTTTATGATGGGCCATGAATGTCTTAAACAATGAAATGTGAGTAATGCATGTGCTTAACCAAGCAAAATTAAGACTAACAATAAAGGCACAAGAAAGAAAATAGAGACAACGTGATTGCATTAATAAGTGGTGTATGCATGGTACTTTGCATGAAAGGTAAGTGGTAACACCAAACTTAATGTGACACTTTTATTTTAGAATGATGCAGTTACCCAATAAAGATTGATAATCAATTTGTTGCATGGCAACACCAAACTTAGAATACAATCATATGCCAAATTATTGAAAATAAACTAAGCAAAGAAAGAAAATGTTACCTACAGTTGAGTTTCCTCCCAATAAATGCTCTTTTAATGTCATTAGCTTGACATGTTGTTCATGACTTTCTTCCTCTTCTTCCAATTGGTTAAGAAGAAATAACTCAAGAGAAAAGAAAAGTAAGTTAATGTCCCCTATTTTGGCCTCTTCCCAGCAAGCTTTCTTTTATTATTGCCTTGATTTGCTTTGCTTGTTGGGGTAAAGGTTGGATTGTTTATGGTTGACCTTTTCTTCTTCATGGATATTGTCCTTCGTATCTTGGTCACAATGCTCTTTTTAGTGCTTTTAATGGTTGCCTTCACTTCTTTGATATCCAGACTTGGTTGTTGTGTGATGTTTGGAGTGTTTCCTTTGTCAAGAACTTCTTGGGGTAATGCTTCAAAGAAGTCATCCATCATGCAACTCTCTAATTCATTCTCTTGATTGATTTCCTCCTTTTCTTTTGTGAGATCTTGCATTGCTTCTTTTGGGAGTGAGTTTGCATGTTCTTTTTTTACCTCTAGTATCCTCTGGGGATATGGATTCCTAGGCTCATATGCCTCCACAACCTCCTTCTTCATTGAAGTTTCAGTTGATTTAGGGGCCTCTTTTTCTTGATCTTCTAATTCCTCCTTTGCACCCACCATGTGGTCTTCATCCTGCTTACTTAGCAATCTAAGTGTTTCCTCATTTGATCTAAATGCCCTTCAATATTATTGAAGAAGATTTCTTGTTCTTTCTAGGATTCTTCTTATCTTTCCAACGATTCTCTGGACCTTTGAAGGTGATCTTCTACTGCTAGCTCAAGAGATGAAGGTTGACAATACTTCTGTGGATATGTGTGTGTTGTGGTAAAGTTGTTTTGAAGGGGTATATAATGAGTTTTGTGAGTAGCAAAATAAATTTTGTGGATTCTAAAATGAGGTTTGTGCATAGTAAAATGAATTTTGTGGTTGGTGAAGTAAATTGTATAGATTTTGAAAGGAATTTTGTGCTGAGGCATACTCAAGTGATGAAGAGTTTTGATATGAAAAATCATGAGGTGGGATTGGACAATTTTGCATGAATGTATTTAAGGCACAATCGAGTGATAATGCTCTTGATGAATAGAATGTGGAGCATTAAAATCTCTTTGGTTTTGATCTTCCTAGCCACAACCTGAGTAGTTATTAAATTCATCAAAATATGAATCATTTTGTGGCCCTGAGAAATATCCCATTTGGTTTGATTGCTCATACTCTATAATTCCTTGTTGAAATTCCCAGCCACCATTAGGATAATGACTTAAATCATTTTGTGGTGCTGGGCAATATCCCATGAAATTTTCTTGATCAAAAGACGAGGTAACCTCCATTCGTACTTGAAAATATTTTGTATCAAACACACTCACTAAGAGAAATTGAAGTTCCTTATGTCGCAACTAAGGAATTCTTAGTGAGACAATAATACAAACACCTTATGTAAGACCCAAAATTTTTAGAAAATCTTATTATGAACGAAATTCAATTTATTTATTCATTAAAGACTTTAATCTCAAAACTTATTTTATTAAAGATAATTAAAACAAATTTTGGTAAATTGAGTTTAAACTATATTTTATAAAAGTGTGATTAATATGCTTATTTTATAATTTAAATTAGAAATAATTAATACAACTTAGCAATATGTTGATAAATAATGTTCTCAAATATTTTTAAGAGAATATATTTGGTTTTAAAATTACTCTATCCTCCAATTTTATCAAAATATCTATTCATATCTATCCATATTCTTTTATAAAATCCCTAATTTCTAACCCTAATTCCCGAATTAATTGAGAAACCTTAACCCTCCCCCACTCTCCTCGGCACTGCACCCCTCAGTATTATCACCCTCAACACACACACGAACTCACCCTCTATCCCTCAGCTTCACCGCGGCACACACGCACTCAGGACACCACACCTACTCAGCCCACACTCCTTCCGTCACACACCCACACACCGTGAACGAAGTTACATCACATCCAGCCCACCTCGCCACTGCTGCCACCATTAGTGTCGACGAAGAGGGATGCTGTCGACACTGTTCAAGGAGGAAGGAGGAACCACACGAGGCCCAGGGGAGGAGGGAGCCTTTACTGCATCGCCACCATGCCATTCCCATGCCTGGGTGCTGCTGTTGAAGCAACTCCTGCCGCTACTGTGATGAGGGAAAAATGATTCCACACAAACTCACCGACAAGTGTACCGGGTCGCATCAAATAGTAATTACTCACAAGAGTGAGGTTGATCCCACAGAGATTGATGGATTGAGCAATTTTAGTTAGGTGATGAATTTACTTAAGCAAATAGTTGATAATTTGAGTGAATTTTGATTAACAGAAGTTAAATTGCATGTAAATGAAAGGGAGAGGGGAAATTGATAGAATCTAAAGTGAAGAAAGAGTAAATTGCATGAAACTTAGAGTGCAAGAAAGTAAATAAGCTGAAACTTAAATTGCAAGAAATATAAATTGCAGAAAATTTAAAGTGTAAGAAACTTAAATTTGCTGAATCTAAATTGCTAAGAAATGTAAATTGCTTGAAGAGTTAAAGGGATTTAGGTGCTGGGATTCAAAATTCAACCAGAAAATGTAAATTGAAGCAACTTAGAAAGCTATTAGATGAAGGGATTCAGTTCAGTAGCAAAACAGAAAGGAAAATTTCTTGAAGAAACAAACAGCAAGAAAACAAGATTCAATTATGAAATCCTAAGGAGAAATTGAAGATCGAAGAAGAGAAATGAGATTAGAAAGTGGATCTAGATCTCAATTGCTCTCTTGATCAAGTAGAAAAATAATTGCAGAAGAAATGAAAAGGAAAACAGTAAATGAAACTTAGATCCAATTCTTAGAACAATTGAGACGAAGAGTGAAAGATGATTCCCAGATTTAGAATCAATGGAGCTCTTCAATCGCAATTCAAAATCCAAGAACAGACAGTAGAAGTTGCAGAAGAAAAGAAAAATGAAAACAGAAAGCTAGATCCAATTCCTAAAACCCAAATTCAAAGACAAATGAAAATTAAAAGTGAAAACTAAAAATGAGCAAAAAGGTCCTTTACAAATTGAATTAACTCCTATTATACACTTTCTATTTTTTGGTTCAAAGCTTGGAGTGGGCCTATTGGTTTTTGGATTTGAAGAGAAATGGGTCCAGTTGGCCTTGGTTCAAATGAGTTAGAGGCATGGGTCAGCTCCCAAGGGAGCGCTCCGTTTGGTCTTGTGAACGCTACATTCACTTAGCCTTGTCATGTGCCAAGCCTCCTTTCCCATAGCTCCTTGTACATAGCGTTCACTAAGTGAATGCTACGTTCAAATTGTGAATGCTGCCTTGGTTTGCTTTGAACTCAGATTTCCTTGGTTCCAAGAGCACGAGAAAGGTAGCAAAAGGGAGCGCTACATTGCCTTTTTCAAATGCTGCCCTTGTGTTTTTCTTTGTGCATGCTTGGCTTCCCTTGGTTCCAAGCTCGAAAAAGTGAGCAAAAGGGAGCGCTATGCTCGAATTTTTTAGCGCTACTCCTCCTTGTCTTGATGCGCTTAGCCTTGCTTGGTTCCCCTCTTCAAGCGCTACGTTGCACCCTTTTAGCGCTGGCCTTGCTCCCTTGTTTCCTTGCCAAGGATGTCACGAAAAAGGTGAAGAGGATGAGCGCTACGTTCAGTCTTGTGAGCGATATTCGTTGGCATGCGCTGGTTCCCTCTTCGAGCTTTGGTTCTCCCATTATGCAGCGCTTTGCTTTTCTTGATGAGGCACGAAAAAGTGAAGGGAAGGCAAGCGTTCTCTTCCTTGAACGCTATGCCTTGGCCTTTGCTTTTGCTGCACCATTTGGTGCTTCCTCTTGGGCGCTCCGTGTGAGCTTCGATGCGCCACGCTTTATTTTTATGGGCCACGCTTTTTAAAGCGTGGCCTATGGTCCAAAGTGTGCTCAAAATTCAAAAGTGTGCCAAAAATTCCTCTTTCCACCATTTCTTCACCTACAAGCAACCAAACAACAAATCAAAGTTCACCAAAATTACTAGATCTTTGCATCATTAATAAAATCAATTAATTCTAGCATAAAACCTATGATTTTGTGTAAAATGAATGATGTTTGATTGATTCAAGATAATCATGAAAATCCACTCCAATTACTTACTTATGGTGTAAGAAAGTGCATAAAACCTAATGAAAATAATGAAAAATGCTTGTAAAACTAGCATAAGGTGACTTGTCATCACAACACCAAACTTAAAACTTGCTTGTCCCTAAGCAAGCACTAAACATGAGAAGAAATGAAATGAAACAGAGAAGCATACATGTCCTTATTTAGCAGATAATAGAATTTGAACCATGGGATTTTATGCAGATAAAATTGCAGCTCAATTATTCTTTGCTGATAGATAAGAAATGCCTTTTTGATGATTCACTAGAGTTGCTGTCATAATGCCTTGCTCTCTGATTGATCCCCTTTTGATTTCCTTTCTTTCTTTTGCTTAGCAAGCTTATTTCTTGATGATACTCAGTGTCAAGTGTTGCAGCAGCCTTTTGGCTCAATTTTGCTCAACACTCCTTCACTACAGACACTTGGCTCACAAATTCTCTTAGGAACATTGATGCCCAGCATCTCTTTGGATAACTAAATGCTTTGTAGCTAGGTTGCTCTTGATAATGGACTTTCGGTTGATAATTCCATATTAGTTAATCCAAGTTACCAAGTTTTAAAAGACTCCACAGAACCTAATAGTCCAAGCATATCCTCGTACAAAAAGCACCACAGACTTATGTCCTAAGGTCGAAGCTATTGGTGTCTAGCCTTATTGTTTGTTTCTTTGCTAATTCTTGGCTTTTCTTTTCTTTTTCTTTCTCACTGTGCTTCATTTTCCAGGGAATTTTAAAACCATGCAAATCATATGAATAAGTGGGTGAAAAGCTGATAAAAACCACTCAAGTTAGCACAATATAAATAATAAAATAATGGTTTATCAACCTCCCCACACTTAAACATTAGCATGTCATCATGCTTAGCTTTAAGGAGATAAAATAAATGAGTAGGAAAAAGCAAGACTCATGCAATGCAACCTATGAATGTGAATGCAACTATATGCTAAAATGATTCTGCCTACTTGGTTAAAAGCAAACAAGTTCTTCAAGACAAACATAAACCAAATTCCACTAACTCAAATCATACAATAGAAAGCAAGTAAACTTTTAAGAAGATAGCTCATGAAAGCAGGGAACATAGAATCAAGCACTGAACCCTTACTGGGGGTGTATATCACTCTAACTCTCAAGTGTCTAGGGTCAATCACTCTACTCTTTCCTAGTCATACTTTCTCAACCTTGTTCTTCATCTAACCAACAGCATACCAATGCAAACATCATGAGGTCTTTTCAGGGTTGTAATGGGGCAGAGGTAAAGGTAAGGATACATGTATGACCAAGTGAGCTATAATATGAATCTTTGACTAACCTAAGCTCTTACCTAACACACACACATACTCTATGTAGTTCTAAAATCACACCTAGCTACCCATAATTCCCACTTTTGTATCACATACTCATGTACCAAAATTTTGGTATTTCTTTACTTTTATCACATGTGCATTGATCTTTTATTAACTTAACTTTGCATTGGGGTAATTTTGTCCCCTTATTTATTTATTTATTTATTGAATATTTTTGGATTTTTTTAATAGAAAAATAAACAAAACTTATCAATGCACATGGGTTTTTAATTTTTCTGGTTTTACATGAGTAGGTTCCTAAATTTCCAATATTCAAATAAATTAGAAACATGATACATTCCCTTATTAACCCATGTTCCCACAGTTTCCCCACACTTAGTTGATGCACAATCTCTATCTTAAGCTAACCAAAGATTCAATTGGGGTGATTACTTGTTTTTCCGCTTAAGGCTAGTGATGTGGTAAAATATAGAACAAATGGGGATTAAAAAGGCTCAAAGTGGCTAACAAAGGTAAATGGAAGGGTATGCTATTTGGGATAAGTGAGTTAAACAAGTAATAGCCTCAATCATATGCAAGCATGTAAATACACTAAAACATTGCAATTATAGACTGGAACAAAATCTAAATTATAATTATAGAGAAGAAAAACACACAAGAATAAAATTTTATGGTTAAATAATGTAACCATATAAATAAGCTCAAAATCTCATGGGTTGTGTGTTCTTTGGCTCAAAAATCATGTTCCAAATACAACTTCAAACAAATTTAACAGAAAAGTTTTAATTTAAATTAGTGAAATTTTTCAAAAAATAGGGTCTTAAAAAGAAACGCGTTACTTTAACCAAGCAGTGGTAAAATATGCACAAAATCAAGAAAATATGCAATCAAACATGTAATTGCAACAATGAACTAATAAAGAAAATAAGACATTGGTGTTGGGAAGAAAATAACTAACCCATGGAGATCAGCATCGACCTTCCCACACTTAAAGATTGCACCGTCCTCGGTGCATGCTAAGATGTGCAAGTGGACGGGTGCTACAACTAACGCTTTTCTCCAAGGATTGTGCAGATGGACTTGTTTGTCTCCCCATTTAGAGCTTTCCTTTTTCCTTCTTTGGTGGCCATTCTGAAAGAAGAGGAAAAGAAGAAAAGTAACCCAAAAATAAAGATAAGAAAATAAATAAAGTATGGGTGGGTTAGTGCCAAATAATAAGGGTCTCAAGTACATGGTAGCTACAACACGCAATTGAGAGAACAATAGAAACACATGGCATACCAGTGGTGCAAACATTGCAACAAAGAGGAAGAGTGTAGGTAATAAAAGACAGTGTAAGTTCATGTCAATGCAAAAGGAATACAGGTATCGTAAAAGATTGACATTGATAGAAAAATACTATTACCCAACATTGGAAAACAAGTCACTAAGCACCAAAATAATACCAGAAAAGATATAACAGTTGAATATGAACAAGTAACACCAATGAAAAAATAATAAATTTAGAAAAGAGAATATAAACATGCATAAAGTTAAAATACAATGAATAAAAATATGCAAACAAATTAAGTAAAATAGAATGAAAGATAATAAGTAAGTAAGAAAAGAGGAAGGAAAAATTAGGATTGGGGAAGAAAAGATAGGAATTCTGGCGCTGATATGGATAAACTGTGCGTCGCATGCGATGCGGACGCGTGGGTCACGCGTTTGCGTGAGTTGTGATATTTTCAAGTGATGCGGACGCGTCGGTCATGCGGACGCGTGACTTGATTTGCGCTAGTGGCGCGAGAGCAGCCTCGCGTTCGCGCAACTTTCTGTTTCGTTTGCACATTGCCAAATTTAGGGTGACGCGTGCGCGTCTCACGCTTTTCTTTTAAAATGACGCGGACGCATGGGACACGCGTTCGCGTGGTAGGGCTTGTGCTTCTAGCATGGTTCCAGCCCCACTCCATCACAACTTGCTGCCATACACCCCTTTACGTCGACGCGCACGCGTGGATGTCTGGATTTGCAAAGGACGCGGACACGTCAGTAACGCGTTTGCATGGGCGAGTTTGTGCCTGAGGCACGCCTCCAGCCATACTCCTGCGTGACTTTCTGTTCGAATCCCCTTTTTGCTAATTCTCCTTTGACGCGGATGTGTCAGCGACGTTGACGCGTCGTGTGCGAAAATTTTTTATGCATTATGCAAAATGCAGAATGTAGAATGCAGATGACTATGCAGAAATTATGAATGAACACTAATGAAAATAAAATAAAATAAAGCTAAGAACAAAAAGGAAAGAATATACCATAGTGGGTTGTCTCCCACCTAGCACTTTTAGTTAAAGTCCTTAAGTTGGACATTTAGTGAGCTCCTTGTCATGGTGGCTTATGCTTGAACTCATCCAGGAATCTCCACCAATGTTTGTAATTCCATTGGCCTCTGGGATCCCAAACTAGGCGCAAAGAGCCTTCAAGCAAGTTGAAGCAAGTGACAAGGCCCCAAGAGTGTTGATTGCTGGACTGAATTCCGGGGACCCAAACCAATTTAGTATTCTTCCAACCATGATAATTCCGGGTGGTAAGCAATCCGAATTCTCACTGAGGCATCCAAACAGCTTCCTAGACCTATACAATTTAGTATTCTTCCAACCATGATAATTCAGCTATGAGCTCCCCACCACAATGAACCTAGGACTGTGTTTCCAATCACTAACCATCTCCCTCTTACTCTTAAAGCCACAAAGAGCTCTAAGTTGACCATCTGTCTCAAGTAGCCCAGATTCAAGTGGGAAAGTAAAAGTTGAGGATAAGAATTTTACCCACTTGAAGGTTGTATTGGATGGTAATGGCTTTGGGGGAGAGGTCTCCAACAGCTTTAGCAAGGTGAATTCAAGCTCCATTCCCTTGAGCTCTTCCTTGACAACTTCCACCTCTTTGCAAACTTTTTCATTTTCAACCTCGTCCGCTTGGTAGCTTTCTTCCAATTCAAACTCTTCTTTATGGCTTACCAAGGGCATGGGGGGGTTGTGCTTCTTCTTCTTTAATCTCCATCTTTTGATCAACCTCTGGAAAGTCTTCAACCATGATATGCCTTAGAGGTTGTACACCATCTTCAACATCAACATCAACCATATTGGATGAAGGCTCTATGACTGGACTTTCCCATGGAGGTTCAGCATCTCCTAAGTCTACAACCACTTCTTCCTCTTCAACTATTATGGCTTCCTCCACTTGTTCCAATACAAAGCCATGTTCCTCATTGTCCACCGGAGTTTCTAGTGTCTCCTTCATGCTACGCTCTTCTATTGATTCTCCACATGTAGCCATGGGAATAATTTGAGTGCTCAGATGTTGGGAAGCTAATTGATTTACTACCTCAGTTAAGGCAGTCACGAATTCTAGTACATCCCTTTTTATCTTCGCTTGCCCTTGAAGAAGACCACGAAGGATGTCATCCATTGGAGATTGGGGTGGATATGAGGGTTTATTACTTGGGAGGAAGGGTTCATGATAAGAGGGTGGTTCCTCATGATAAGGATGTGGTGGTTCATCACTCTCCATCTTTTCCACTTGTTGCACCACACACTTCAGTTCCTTGTTCTCAAATTGAGATTTTTTAGCCATGAGAGCTTCGGGTGCCATTCGGCTTACCGCTCGATCCAATTAACGAAGGGTTGCTTGAAATTGATCCATTGTTTCCTTGAGACAATCCCTTGACTTTTGTTCTGCTTGGATATCATAAGTAGGACCATAAGGCTCTTGGATTGATGGATATGAATGTGGTGTATAAGGAGGTGGTGGTTCTTGGGAGTAATTGGGTTGGAATTGGGGTGGATCTATGTATGGCTCATATGGCTCATAGGGTGGTTGATATGGTGGATAAGGGGTTAGGATCAGATGAGGGTGTTTGGTAGTAGGGGGCTTGTGAGTATGGTGGTTCAAAGGTGTGTTGGGGAGGTGATTCATAAGCATATGGTGGGGCTTGCTGGTAATTACAAGGGGGTCCACCATATTCATCATCTTGGTACGCTTCCTAGAATGGCTCTTGACCATAGTAATTTGTTGGAGGTTGGTTGTCACGAAGAGTTCCACCATAACTATTGTCTTGGCATGCATTGTAGAATGGTCATTGTCCATGGTGTCTTGGAAGGTGTTGTTGCCTAAAGGGTTGATCAGATCCTCGTGGCTCCTTCCATCTTTGATTGTTTCGACCTTGATGCATGTTCCTGTTATAGCTTCCATCCCTTACAACAACATTAGAACCAAACTCAAAGCAACATGGGTGAGAACTCATAGTAGCTAATAAAAATTAAAAACAAAAATAAAAACAAATAAACAAGCAAAATAAAATATTTACAATAACCAATAATAAGGCACACGTTTGCAATTCTCCGGCAACGGTGACATTTTGACGAGCAGATTTCTGCTAGTAAAAAATTTCACAAAAATATAATCGCATTGTAAGTATAGCTGATGACATGTCATCATATACCTATTTTTCTATGCTTTTTCATACAAGAAATTGATGATTAGTGCTTAAATATTGCATTCTTTTGTGCTTAATTGGAATATTTCCTTGATCATTTAATTTTATAAATCTTGTAGGAAATAAAAAGAAAACGAAGCAAAGAAGCACAAAATAAGCTAAAAAGGAGAAAAAAAAGAGCTTTGGAGCACACTTTGAAGTTGGAGCACACTTTGGAGCCTTAGGCCACGCTTTTAAAAGCGTGGCCCATGACCAAATCAAAGAAGAAAGCAACCAGCACGCACGCTGCTCTGCCCTTGCCAAGAGCAGGGCAATATCGTGATGCAAAGTGAGGTTGGAAGCAAATTTTCGCTAAGTTAAAATCTGGGCGTTCACAGCATGACCATGCCTACTTCAAAGGGCTATAACTTGAGCTACAGACGTCCAATTGATGTTCTTTCAGTTGCGTTGGAAAGCTGACATTCAGAGCTTTCCAACGATATATAGCAATACATATTTGGCGTACAATTGAGGCATGAGTGAAAGGCATCTTTAAGGGCCAAAAATAAACAAAAATAAACCAAAGTGCTTCCACCAAGGTTCAAAGCTGGAGCCTCACTCCAAAGCAAAGTAGCGCTCATTATTCTGCTCTGCCCTCTTGGAGAGCAGGGCAATGTCGTGCTCTTTTCATGAAAAATCAAGGAAAATTGCTCCCCCAAATGCTTTCACAAGGGTTTGAACTTGGGAACTCTCCTTGGCGCACACAAGCATGAGCGCATGACACGGCCCGGGACTTGTTGCGCACATCACAGCACGGGCAGAGGCAAGGCGCGCACCATGACAACACTGCTCTGCTCTCCACAAGGGCAGGGCAGCATCCTGATGCCCCTCCCACACTTGGCATGCAACATGCTTCCTCACACAACTTCTCTGCTCTGCCCTCCACAAGAGCAGGGCAGCCTCCTGGAGCAACATATGGGCCAAAATCAACCAAAATTCAATTTAATTCAATTCTTCACCAAATTGAATCAAGGCCAACCAAACCCATTTCTCCTCAAATCCAAAGCAAGAAAAGCCCACTCAACATGACTCAAAGGCACACAGAGAAGCTAGATTAGGAATTTCATTTTGTGAATTTGTTTTTAATTTCAATTTCATTTTATTTTCATTTTGTAAAAAGCCTATATAAAGGCATCACTCTCATTTCAAAAGGAGGTTGGCTCTAATAGGGGCTCCATTAGAGAAAAAGGGCTAGCTCCACTAGGGAGCATTAGGATTTGAGAGCTCTCTCTCTTAGTTTTCATTTCTGTTTTGAATCTTGGATTGAGATTGGAAGGAATTCTGTTTTCATTCTCTATCTGCAACCTCTCTTGTTCTTCTTCTGTAAACTTTCAAGTGAATTGTGATTTGAATCAAAGTTTTCTTCATTGCTTTCATCTTTAATTTTCCTGCATCTTGTTTGCTGTTAGATCAAGGAAGGGATTGAGATCTAGACTTGTTTTCTAGTCTCCTCCACCCATGAGATCTTCAACTTTCCTTTAGCTATTGAAATTGAGCTGCATTTTACTTTCTATTTCATTCCTCTTCAATTTCCTTTCTGTTTTGATCTTGAGAGCAAGTGAGCTCTTGGCTTCCTTTCTGTTTTTACTATTTCATTAAAATTGTTAGTTTCACTTTGAGATTTGAGAAATGATCTATGTCTCTTTGTTGCATCTCATTGCTCCCAATTTAATTTCCTGCACTTGTGTTCTTCTGCAATTTACATTTAAGCTACTGTGACCTTGAATTTACTTTTCCTGCAATTTAATTTCCTTGCAATTGTTCTAAGCTTTGATCTATTGCTCTCTTTAATTTTCAGCACCCAACCCCCTTTACTTTTCATGCAATTTACTTTTCTTGCAATTTAAGTTTCAGCTATTTTACTTTCTTGTTATTTAAATTTTATGCAATTTTACTTTCTGCAACTTTAAGTTTCCTGTCATTTATAATTTTGTTGGCTACATTTCATCTAATATCCCTTCAATGTTAGCTTGACTAAACTAATCACCCACTAAAGTTGCTTGATCCATCAATCCCTGTGGGATCGACCTCACTCATGTGAGTTATTATTACTTGATGCGACCCGGTACACTTGCCGATTGGATTTGTGTGTTGGAAATTCGTTTTTCCACCAAAGCATCATCAATAGCTTCTAAACCAACAAAGAATCCTTTCGTACAAAAGTTTTGGTTGTCACAAGTAACAAACCCACTAAAATTTATAAACCGAAGTATTCAAACCTTGGGTCGTCTTCTCAAGAAATTGCAGGGAGGTGTGTTTTATTATTGGTTATGGAAAACAGTATTTTTGGGTTTTTGAAAGGTTTAAACAAGAGAAATAAATTGCAGGAGTTAATAAATCGATAGCTAAGAAAACTCTTGGCAAGGTATGAAAATTAGAAGTCATATCCTAGTTATCCTTATCAATTGTGATGAGAATTGCTCGTTGCTCCCACTTAGTTAACCTCTAACTATGAAGGTAAGTCAAGTGGGTAAATCAATATGAATCCTCAAGTCCTAGTCAATTCCCAAAGAAAAACTAGAGTTAATGGAATTCAAGTCAATTAGTGACTTCCAATTACCAATCAACATAAGAGTTTGATAACTCAAGAGTCTCTAATTACTCAACCTAAGCCAAGAATATAGAAAGCTAAATAAAAATCATATATCTGAAATACCTCAAATTGCATTAATAAAAGAAATCAAATCTAACATGGAAAAGTTTATAAATTAAATTGGGAAAATAAATAAAAGGAACATTGAACCTGGAAATTGAGAAGTAGAAATCCTAATCCTAAAAGAAATCCTAAATCCTAAAACCTAAGAGAGAGGAGAGAACCTCTCTCTCTAGAAACAACATCTAATCCTAAAATTGTGAATATTCAATGTTGTGTCATGTATGACTTGAGTCTCTGCATGTTTCTGGGCTTTATTCTGTGTTTCTGGGCCAAAAACTGGGTCAAAACACGGCCCAAAATCGCCCCTAGCGTTTTCTAAATTTTCTGCAGATCGCGCATGTCACGCGTACGCGTCAGTCACGCATACACGTCATTTGACGATTTTCCTCTCCACGCATGCGCGTCAGGCACGCGCTCGCGTCATTTGCGCAAACTCCAATCCACACGTACGCGTTAAACACGCGCACGCGTCGCTGTGATTTTGTCCAAATCGCGTGCACGCGTCAGCCATGCGTGCGCGTCGCTGTTCGTTGATTGTCTCCTTTATTTCTTGTACTCCTTCTCTTTTTTCAAGCTTCCTTTCCATCCTCTAAGCCATTCCTGCCCTATAAATCTTGAAACAGTTAACACACGGATCACGGCATCGAATGGTATAAAGGAGAATTAAAATACACAATAAAAAGATCTCTAGGAAGCTAGTTTTCAATCATAGAATAAATCCATGAAGGAATTGTAAAACCATGCAAATCATATGAATAAGTGGGTGAAAAGCTGATAAAAACCACTCAAGTTAGCATAATATAAATCATAAAATAATGGTTTATCAAATTTCATTTATGAAAGGTTCTATGACAGCAACCAAGTTCACACTACAAAGAACACTCTATTATGCAGCTTTTATTATTGAGCTTTCCATTTAAATCAAGCAATCACCGCCACAAGTTTCATTCTAATTTCTACAACATTGGACATTCATTTTCTATTTCAGACATTTTTTCTTTATTCATGCAACGGGAAACAAGACATGAATTTAAAGCAGATGATTGATAACAAGCATTCATACTAGGGCAGACATCAAAATCTGCATTATTTGAACTAAGCATCAAGGCAACCAGCAACTTCTTATGCAGAATGTTTCAAAACAAAGTGGGTTTTGTGACAATACAACCTCTCAGGAGTGTCTTGCAGTTTCCCTTTTGTCATCATCTTCTTTTAACTTTGCCTTTCTCTTAGTGATGATCCTTTGAAGATGCTGAGTGTCTTTTTCTGCATAAATTTTTGAAAGTTGCTTGTTTTTCCAAGCACTTAGGCAAATGGTTAGCATGAACTTGAACTTACTTTGGTAAGAGAACACCAAACTTAGTTCCTAGCTACTGTCTATGATGCATCAGTTATATGAAACCTTGTGCTTTTGTTGAAAGTAATGAAGCTAAAAACTAGAAAACAGACAGTGGTTTAGTGGTTTTCCTGATTGCTTGGAGCTAGTAACCATTTGTGCAGAGGGTTTAAATGTCTTTTTAAATGGGTGGAACACCAAACTTAGCATCCATTATTATCCTTAAATTATTTTGGTGTGTAACACCAAACTTAGCTCCTTGCAATACAGATAAAACTACCTAATCCTCTTATTGAAATAGTTAAGAAAAGAAAACTACCTTTGGTTGGGTTGCCTCCCAACAAGCGCTCTTTTAATGTCACTAGCTTGACATCCTTCATTCTTGCTCAGCTTAATTTCTGATTCTCCTTCTCTTTGTCCCAATGGCCTCCCAAGTAATGCTTTGTCCTGTGACCATTTGCTGTGAAATTGTTCCTTGTTGCTTCATCTAATAGTTCAAGGCTTCCATAAGAAAGAACCTTTGTCACCAAGTAGGGACCAGTCCATTTAGACTTGATTTTGCCAGGAAAAACTTTGAGTCTGGAGTTGTACAAGAGTACTTGCTGTCCTGGTTTGAACTCCTTCTTTGAGATCTTTTTGTCATGCTATCTTTTAGCTTTTTCCTTGTATATCTTAGCATTTTCATAGGCTTCCAGTCTAAACTCATCCAACTCATTTAATTGCAATAACCTCTTCTCTCCTGCTTCTTGAAAATCAAGGTTGAGGAGTTTAGTAGCCCAGAAGGCTTTGTGTTCATGCTCTACAGGTAGGTGGCACGACTTGCCATACAACAACTGAAAAGGTGACTTTCCAATAGGAGTTTTGAAGGCTGTCCTATATGCCCAGAGTACATCTTCTAGTTTTCTGGCCCAATCCTTTTTTGTACTCCCTACTGTTTTCTCTAAAATCTTCTTCAACTCCCTATTTGCAAGCTCTGCTTGGCCATTGGTCTATGGATGGTATGGTGTAGCTACTTTATGCATCACCCCATATTTGTGAAGTAGTTTCTCCATTCTTTTGTTACAAAAATGACTACCACCATCACTGACAAGACCCTTAGGCACTCCATATCTAGTAAAAATGTGCTTCTTAAGGAATTGAAGGACAATTTATGCTTCACATGTGGTTGTTGCTATGGCTTCTACCCACTTCGAGATATATTCTACTACCACAAGTATGTATTTGAAAGAATATGAGGATGGGAAGGGGCCCATAAAATCTATTCCCCACAGATCAAAGAGTTCTACTTCTAAGATATAGTTTTGAGGCATCTCATTCCTTCTTGTCAATCCTGCAGTTCTTTGGCACTCATTGCATTGATGAACAAACTCTCTAGCATCCTTGAAGATGGTTGGCTAATAAAATCTACTTTGAAGTACTTTGGCTGCTGTTCTTTCTGGTCCAAAGTGTCCTCCAAAAGCTGAACCATGACAATACCATAGTATGTCCCTCATTTCACTCTCAGGAACTGGTGCACGAAATTGTGATCTCAATGGTGCCAACAACTTGGTATGCCCAATTGTAATCTCAACTCTTTTTCACAACTTCGCATAACTAACCAGCAAGTTCACTAGGTCATCCAAGTAATAAACCTTACGTGAGTAAGGGTCGATCCCACGGAGATTGTCGGCTTGAAGCAAGCTATGGTCATCTTGTAAATCTCAGTCAGGCAGATTCAAATGGTCATGGAGTTTTAATAATTTAAAAGATAAATAAGCATAAAATAAAGATAGAGATACTTATGTAATTCATTGGTGGGACTTTCAGATAAGCGTTTGGAGATGCATTATTCCTTCTGAATCTCTGCTTTCCTACTGCCTTCATCCAATCCTTCATACTCCTTTCTATGGCAAGCTGTATGTTGGGTGTCACCGTTGTCAATGGCTACTTTCCGTCCTCTCAGTGAAAATGGTCCTCTACGGTTTATGTACGGCTAGTCAACTGTCGGATTGCTCGTCTCGGATGAAATACCATGCAAAGATATCGTATGGCTAATCAGTTGTTGGTTCTTGATTGTGTAGGAATAGGATTTACTATCCTTTTGCATCTGTCACTATGCCCTACAGTCGCGAGTTTGAAGCTCGTCACAGTCATCCCATCCCAGATCCTACTCGGAATACCACAGACAAGGTTTAGACTTTCCGGATCTCAAGAATGCTGCCAATAGATTCTAGCCTATACTACGAAGACTCTGATCTCACGAAATGGAAGGCTCTGTTGTCAGGAGAGGCAACCATGCATTGTGGACCAAGAATCCAAGAGATACACACTCTAGCTTTCGCAGGTAGATCGGAAGTGTTTGTCAGGCACGCATTCATAAGTGAGAATGGTGATGAGTGTCACGGATCATCACATTCATCAAGTTGAAGTGAGAATGAATATCTTAGAATAAGAATAAACATGAATTGAATAGAAGAACAATAGTACTTTGCATTAATACTCGAGGAACAGCAGAGCTCCACACCTTAATCTATGGTGTGTTGAAACTCCACCGATGAAAATACATATGTGAAAATAAGGTAGGCATGGCCGTGAGGCCAGCCCCCCAATTTCTAAGGACTAACAATAATCAAAGATGTTCCAAAAGCTCGTCTAAAAGATCCTAATACAATAGTAAAAAGTTCTATTTATACTAAACTAGTTACTAGGGTTTACAGAAATAAGTAAATGATGTAGAAATCCACTTCGGGGCCCACTTAGTGTGTGCTTGGGCTGAGCAATGAAGCTTTCACGTGTAGAGGTCTTCCTTGGAGTTCTATGCTAGTTTGTAACTTGTTTCTGGCGTTTGACTCTAGCTTGTAACTTATTTCTGGCGTTTAACGCCAAAATAGGGCAGAAAGCTGGCGTTGAACGCCAGTTTGCATCGTCTAAACTCGGGCAAAGTATGGACTATTATATATTGCTGGAAAGCCCTAGATGTCTACTTTCCAACGCAATTGAAGGGAGGTCAGAATCCAACAGCATCAGTAGTCCTTTTTCAGCCTCTGAATCAGATTTTTGCTTAGGTCCCTCAATTTTAGCCAAAAAATACCTGAAATCACAGAAAAACACACAAACTCATAGTAAAGTCCAGAAATGTGAATTTTGCTTAAAAACTAATAAAAATATACTAAAAAGTGAATAAAACATACAAAAAACTATATAAAAACAATGCCAAAAAGCGTATAAATTATCCGCTCATCACAACACCAAACTTAAATTGTTGCTTGTCCCCAAGCAACTGAAAATCAAATAGGATAAAAAGAAGAGAACGTACAATGAATCTCACAATATCAATGAAACTTAGTCCCAATTTGATGAGCGAGGCTAGTAGCTTTTTGCTTTTGAACAGTTTTGGCATCTCACTTTATCCTTTGAAATTCAGAATGATTGGCATCTATAGGAACTCAGAATTTTAGATAGTGTTATTGATTCTCCTATTTTCACTTGGACCTTCATGACACAAGCACATGGTTAGGGACAGCTTGATTTAGCCGCTTAGGCTTGGATTTTATTTCCTTGGGTCCTCCTATCCACTGATGCTCAAAGCCTTGGATCCTTTTTACCCTTGCCTTTTGGTTTAAAGGGCTATTGGCTTTTTCTTATTGCTTTTTCTTTTTTCTTTCTTTTTCTTTTTGATTTTTTGCCACTTTTTTTCTCAAGCTTTCTTATTCACTGCTTTTTCTTGCTTCAAGAATCAATTTCATGATTTTTTAGATTATCAATAACATTTCTCTTTGTTCATCATTCTTTCAAGCCAACAATTTTAACATTCATAAACTTCACTATCAAAAGTATACATTGTTCAAGCATTCATTCAGAAAACAAAAAGTATTGCCACCACATCAAAATAATTAAACTAATTTCAAGATAAAATTTGAAATCCAAGTACTTCTTGTTCTTTTGTAATTAAGCATATTTTTCATTTAAGAGAGGTGAAGGATTCATGGAGTTATTCATAGCTTTAAGACATAGACACTAGACACTAATGATCATGTAATGGAGACACAAACATAGATAGACTATAAAGCATAAAAATTGAAAACAGAAAAATAAATAGACAAGGAGATTAAGGAATGAGTCCACCTTAGTGAGGGTGGAGTCTTCCTCTTGAAGAACTAATGGTGCTCTTGAGCTCCTCTATGTCTCTTCCTTGCCTTTGTTGCTCCTCCCTCATAGCTCTTTGATCTTCTCTAATCTCATGGAGAATGATAGAGTACTCTTGGTGCTCCACCCTTAGTTGGTCCATGTTGTAACTCAAGCCTTCCAAAGAGGTGTTGAGTTGCTCCCAATAGTTGTGTGGAGGAAATTGCATCCCTTGAGGCATCTCAGGGATTTCTTGATGAGGATCCTCCTCATGCTCTTGTTGAGGTCCATGAGTGGGCTCTCTTATTTGCTCCATCCTCTTCTTAGTGATGGGCTTGTCCTCTTCAATGGGGATGTCTCCTTCTATGTCAATCCCAGCAAAATTGCATAGATGACAAATGAGATGAGGAAAGGCTAACCTTGCCAAGGTAGATGACTTGTCAGCCACCTTGTAGAGTTCTAGAGGTATGATCTCATTAACTTCCACTTCCTCCCCAATCATGATACTATGGATCATGATGGCCAGATCCACAGTCACTTCAGATCGATTGCTAGTAGGAATGATGGAGCGTTGGATGAACTCCAAACATCTTCTAGCCACAGGATTAAGGTCCGGTCTTCTCAATTAAACTGGATTGCCTCTTGAGTCTCTTTTCCATTGAGCTCTTTCCACACATATGTCCATAAGGACTTGGTCCAACCTATGATCAAAGATGACCCTTCTAGTGTAGGGGCGTGCATTTTCTTACATCATTGGTAAGTGGAATGCCAACCTTACATTTTCCAGACTGAAATCTAAGTATTTCTCCCGAATCATTGTAAGCCAATTCTTTGGATTCAGGTTCATACTTTGATCATGGTTCCTAGTGATCCATGCATTTGCATAGAACTCTTGAACCATTAAGATCTCGACTTGTTGAATGGGGTTGGTAAGAACTTCCTAACCTCTTCTTCGGATTTTATGTCAGATCTCCGGATACTCATTTTTCTTGAGCATGAAAGGGACCTCAGGGATCACCTTCTTCTTGGCCACAACTTCATAGAAGTGGTCTTGATGGACCTTTGAAATGAATCTCTCCATCTCCCTGACTCAGAGGTGGAAGATTTTGTCTTCCCTTTCCTCTTTCTAGAGGTTTCTCCGGCCTAAGGTGCCATAAATGGTTATGGAAAAACAAAAAGCAATGCTTTTACCACACCAAACTTAAAATATTTTCTCGTCCTCGAGCAAAAGAAGAAAGAAAGAAGGGGAAGAATAAGAAAATAGAGGAGATGGAGGGAGATAGGTGGTTCGGCCAAGAGGGGGAAAGGTGTTTGTGTTGTGTGAATATGAAAGAGTAGTGAGGGGTTTATATAGGGGTGAGGGGAGGGTTAGGATTCGGTCATTAGGGTTGGGTTTGGGAGAGAAAAGTGTTTGAATTTGAAAGTAAGGTAGTTGGGGTTTTTGGGGAAGAGATATAAAGGTGATTGGTGAAGAGATGATTGGGAATAGTGAATGAGTTGATTGGTGAGGGATATTTGGGGAAGAGTGTTGTGGGAGGGTAGGTGGGGATCCTGTGGGATCCACAGATCCTGAGGGGTCAAGGATTTATCATCCTTTCTCCTATTAGGTGTGTAAACGCCCTTACAGTGCAATCCTGGCGTTTAACGCCAGATTGCTACTTGTTTCAAGCGTTAAACACCAGCTTTTATTCCTTTCCTGGCATTAAACGCCAGGCTGCAACCTATTTCTGGCGTTTAACACTAGATTGTTGCTTCTTTCTGGCGTTTAACACCCAGAATGGTGCTAGATTGGGCGTTAAACGCCCATTCTGCTACCTTTACTAGCGTTTTCTTTAGGTGAATAGATCCACCTGCAGAATGGTCCAGTGACATCTTAGACAATTCAGACAGACCGTCATAGAATATATCCAGGATGGTCCATTCTGAAAACATGTCAGAAGGACACTTTCTGGTCAATTGCTTGTATCTTTTCCAAGCTTCATAGAGGGATTTACCTTCTTTCTGTCTAAAGGTTTGAACATCCACTCTAAGCTTGCTCAGCTTTTGAGGAAGAAAGAACTTAGCTAAGAAAGCCGTGACCAGCTTATCCCAAGAGTTCAGGCTATCTCTAGGTTGAGAGTCCAACCATGTTCTAGCTCTGTCTCTTATAGCAAAAGGGAAAAGCATAAGCTTATAGACCTCAGGATCAACTCTGTTAGTCTTAACTGTATCACAGATTTGCAAGAATTCAATTAAGAACTGAAAAGGATCTTCTGATGGAAGTCTATGAAACTTGCAATTCTGTTGCATCAGAGAAACTAATTGAGGCTTTAGCTCAAAATTGTTTGCTCCAATGGCAGGGATTGAGATGCTTCTTCCATGGAAATTGGAATTTGGTACAGTAAAGTCACCAAGCATCTTCCTTGCACCTCCACCATTGTTATTGGGTTCGGCCATCTCTACTTCTTTTTCAAAAAATTCAGTAAAGTCCTCTTCAGAGTGCTGTGTTTTAGCTTCTCTTAGCTTCCTCTTCAGAGTCCTTTCAGGTTCCGGATCTGCTTCAACAAGAATGTCCTTGTCCTTGCTCCTGCTCATATGAAAAAGAAGAGAACAGAAAAGAAAAGGAATCTTCCATGTCACAGTATAGAGATTCCTTTATGAGAGTAGAAGAGAAGAATAGGAGAAGGAGAAGAGAAGAATTTGAACACAGAGAGGAAGAGAAGGTTCGAATTATAAGAAGAAGAGAAGAGTGTTAGTGATTAAATAAATAAATAGAAGAAGATGAGAGAGAGTTTTCGAAAATAATTAAAAGGAAAAGGAAAATATTTTTGTTTTTATTTTTAAAATTTAGTTAGAATTCGAAAATTAGGAGAAGAAATAAAATTAAAATTTAAATTTAAAACAATTAGTTAATTAAAAGAATTTTGATAAAGAGTGAGGCGTTTTTGAAAATTAGAGAGAGGAAACTAGTTAGGTAGTTTTTAAAAAAGGTAAGAAATAGTAAAACAAACAAAAAGTCAATTAGTTAGTTGAAAAATATTTGAGAATCAATTTTGAAAAGATAAGAAGTTAGAAAAGATTTTGAGATTGATTTTGAAAAAGATATGATTTGAAAAAGATATGATTAAAGAGATATGATTGAAAAGATATGATTGAAAAGATATTTTGAAAAAGATTTGAAAAGGAAATTAAAAAGATTTTATTTTTAAAATTAAAATTGATTACTTGACTAACAAGAAACTAAAAGATATGATTCTAGAATTTAAAGATTGAACCTTTCTTAACAAGAAAGTAACAAACTTCAAATTTTTGAATCAATCACATTAATTGTTAGTAAAGTTTTCGAAAATTTGAAATGAAATTAAGAAAAAGATTTTGAAAAACAATTTTTAAAATTTTCGAAAAACAAAGGAAAAAAATAAAAAAAGATTTGATTTTTGAAAAAGATTTGAAAAGATAAGATTTTTAAAATTGAAATCTTGACTTGACTAACAAGAAACAACTTATTTTAAAAATTTTTGACTAAGTCAACCCAAAGATTTCAAAATTTATGAGTAAAATAAGGAAAAGATATTTTTTTATTTTTTTGAATTTAATGAGCAAAGAGAAAAACTACAAAATGACTCAAAACATGAAAAATTAAGATCAAAACCAATGATGCATGCAATAACACTATGAATGTCAAGATGAACACCAAGAACACTTTGAAGATCCTGATGAACATCAAGAACTTATTTTTGAAAAATTTTCAAGAAAAGAAAAACATGCAAGACACCGAACTTAGAGATTTTTCATGTTTAGACACTATGAATGCAAAAATACATATGAAAAATAACAAAAGACATAAAACAAGAAAATATAAAGATCAAACAAGAAGACTTACCAAGAACAACTTGAAGATCATGAAGAACATATGCATGAATTTTCGAAAAATGCACAAATTTTAAAAACATGCAATTGACACCAAACTTAAAAATTGACACTAGACTCAAACAAGAAACACAAAATTTTTGGTTTTTATGATTTTATAAATTTTTTTATTTTTTGAAAATTATTTTTAGAAAAGAGAAAAAGAAGAAAAATTTTGAAAGATTGTTGAAAAATTTTTTAAAATAAAATAATGGTTAAAACAAGAAGAAAATTACCTAATCTGAGCAGCAAGATGAACCGTCAGTTGTCCAAACTCGAACAATCCCCGGCAACAGCGCCAAAAACTTGGTGCACAAAATTGTGATCTCAATGGCACCAACAACTTAGTACGCACAGTTGTAATCTCAACTCTTTTTCACAACTATGCACAACTAACCAGCAAGTGCACTCGGTCGTCCAAGTAATAAACCTTACGTGAGTAAGGGTCGATCCCACGGAGATTGTCGGCTTGAAACAAGCTATGGTCATCTTGTAAATCTCAGTCAGGCGGATTCAAATGGTAATGGAGTTTTAATAGTTTAAAAGATAAATAAGCATAAAATAAAGATAGAGATACTTATGTAATTCATTGGTGGGACTTTCAGATAAGCGTATGGAGATGCGTTGTTCCTTCTGAATCTCTGCTTTCCTACTGCCTTCATCCAATCCTTCATACTCCTTTCTATGGCAAGCTGTATGTTGGGTGTCACCGTTGTCAATGGCTACTTCCCGTCCTCTCAGTGAAAATGGTCCTCTACGGTTTCTGTACGGCTAGTCAATTGTCGGATTGCTCGTCTCGGATGAAAAATACCATGCACAGATATCGTATGGCTAATTAGCTGTTGGTTCTTGATCGCGTAGGAATAGGATTTACTATCCTTTTGTGTTTGTCACTACGCCATACAGTCATGAGTTTGAAACTCATCACAGTCATCCCATCCCAGATCCTACTCGGAATACCACAGACATGGCTTAGACTTTCCGGATCTCAAGAATGCTATCAATGGATTCTAGCCTATACCACAAAGACTCTGATCTCACAGAATGGAAGGCTCTGTTGTCAGGAGAGGCAACCATGCGTCGTGGACCAGGAATCCAAGAGATACACACTCTAGCTTTCGCAGGTAGAACGGAAGTGTTTGTCAGGCACGCGTTCATAAGTAAGAATGGTCATGAGTGTCACGGATCATCACATTCATCAGGTTGAAGTGCGAATGAATATCTTAGAATAAGAATAAGCATGAATTGAATAGAAGAACAATAGTACTTTGCATTAATACTCAAGGAACAGCAGAGCTCCACACCTTAATCTATGGTGTGTAGAAACTCCACCATTGAAAATACATAAGTGAAAATAAGGTAGACATGGCCATGAGGCCAGCCCCCCAATGTCTAAGGACTAACAATAATCAAAGATGTTCCAAAAGCTCGTCAAAAAGATCCTAATACAATAGTAAAAAGTTCTATTTATACTAAACTATTTACTAGGGTTTACAGAAATAAGTAAATGATGCAGAAATCTACTTCCAGGCCCACTTGGTGTATGCTTGGGCTGAGCATTGAAGCTTTCACGTGTAGATGTCTTCCTTGGAGTTAATGCCAGTTTGTAACTTGTTTCTGGCGTTTGACTCTAGCTTGCAACTTGTTTCTGGCGTTTAACGCCAGAATATGACAGAAAGCTGGCGTTGAATGCCAGTTTGCATCGTCTAAACTCGAGCAAAGTATGGACTATTATATATTTCTGGAAAGCCTTGGATGTCTACTTTCCAACGCAATTGAGAGCGCGCCATTTAGTTTTTTATAGCTCCAAATATTTTATTTCGAGTGCAGGGAGGTCAGAATCCAACAGCATCCACAGTCCTTTTTCAGCCTCTGAATTAGATTTTTGCTCAGGTCCCTCAATTTCAGCCAGAAAATACCTGAAATCATAGAAAAATACACAAACTCATAGTAAAGTCTAGAAATGTAAATTTTGCCTAAAACTAATAAAAATATACTAAAAAGTGAATAAAACATACTAAAAACTATATAAAAACAATGCCAAAAAGCGTATAAATTATCCGCTCATTAGGAACACATTTCCTAATCATTCCATCTGGACACCTCTTGAATAAGAATAGTTCATCCCATAGGAACTTCTTGGCTTCATTGTGCAGCTTCTTCACTTGTTGCTTGGTGAATTCTTGAGGGATCTTCCTTCCAACCTTATAGTTTGCAATGTCTGCAAACCATGGAGCTTGTTGGATTTGTAGGAGGTGTTCATCTGGAAAGCTTTCATTCACTAAGTGTGGAGCTTGATTAGCTTCTTGTGATATTCTTGACAAATGGTCTGCTACTTGGTTTTCATTCCCTTTCCTATCTCTCACTTTAATATCAAACTCTTGTAGTAGCAGCACCCACCTAATAAGTCTTGGCTTTGAATCCTATTTAGACATTAGATACTTGAGAGCAGCATGATCAGTATACACTATAATCTTTGAACCAATCAAGTATTGTCTAAATTTATTAAATGCATATATAATTGCCAAAAGCTCTTTCTCAGTGGTGGTATAATTTTTCTGTGCTTCATTTAACACCTTGCTAGCATAATATATAACATGGTGCAGTTTGTCTTTCTTTTGCCCCAATACAGCACCAATTACAAAGTCACTTGCATCACACATAAGTTCAAAAGGTAATTCCCAATCAGGGGGTGTGATAATTGGTGCTGTAATGAGTTTTCTCTTTAAAGTTTCAAAGGCATGCTTGCAATTGTCATCAAAGATGAAAGGACTATCAATCATTAGCAAATTGCTCAATGGTTTTGCTATTTTTGAAAAATTTTTGATGAACCTCCTGTAAAAGCCAGCATGCCCAAGAAAACTCCTTACTGCTTTCACATTAACAGGTATAGGAAGCTTTTCAATGATTTCTATTTTAGCTTTGTCAACTTCTATACCTTTGCTTGAAACTTTATGCCTAAGAACTATCCCTTCAGGAACTATGAAATGGCATTTCTCCCAATTCAATACCAGGTTAGTTTCTTGGCATCTTTTCAAAATAAGAGTTAAATGATGCAAGCAAGTGTTAATGAATTGCCAAAGACAGAAAAATCATCCATCAAGACTTCTAAAAATTTTTCCACCATGTCAAAGAATATAGAAAGCATACACCTTTGAAAAGTTGCAGGGGCATTACACAGACCAAAGGGCATCCTTCTGTAAGCAAAAACTCCAAATGGACAGGTGAAGGAAGTCTTTTCTTGATCCTTGGGATCCACCACTATTTGATTGTACCCAGAGTACCCATCCAGGAAGCAATAATAGGCATGGCCAGCCAATCTTTCCAGCATCTGGTCGATGAATGGGAGAGGAAAATGATCTTTCCTTGTAGCATCATTCAGTCTTCTATAATCTATGCACATCCTCCACCCAGTCACTGTCCTGGTAGGAATCAACTTATTCTTCTTATTGGAGATGACTGTCATTCCTCCCTTCTTTGGTACAACTTGAACCGGACTGACCCATGAGCTGTCAGGGATTGGAAAGATTATCCCAGCATTCCATAGCTTCATCACTTCTTTCTGAACCACCTCCTTCATGGTTAGGTTAAGTCTTCTTTGGGGTTGAACTATAGGCTTTGAATCTTCCTCCAATAGAATTTTATGCATACAAATGGCAGGGCTGATGCCTTTGATATCATCAATTGTCCAACCCAAGGCTGTCTTGTGAGCTTTTAACACTTCAATCAGCTTTATTTCTTCTTCCATGTTCAATGAGGAGTTTCTGATCACTGGCAGGGCCTCTGTTTCTCTAAGAAACACGTATTTGAGATGAGGGGGAAGAAGCTTTAACTCTTGTTTTGGCTTCTCCTCTTCCTTGCCTTCAATGGAGATCTCTACCACTTCCTCTTCTATGAACTCTTGTTCCACCTCTATTTCCTCTTCTTATTCCTCCTGGTTGTCATCTTCCAGTAGCTCCTCCTCCATTTCTTCTATCATCTCCACTCTCATATGCCCCTCCTTCTCTAGAGGGTATTGCATGGCCTTGAAGACATTGATGATCATCTTTTCATCATGCACCCTGAGTGTCATCTCCCCTTTCTCCACATCAATGATGGCTCTTGCTGTTGCTAAGAAAGGCCGTCCCAATATAATCGAACTGTGTCCCTCTTCTTCCATGTCCAGGATAACAAAGTCAGTAGGGAAAATGAACTCTCCAATCTTCACTAATAAATTTTCCACAACCCCATTTGCTATCTTGAGTGATCTGTCAGCCATTTGGAGTGACATTCTGGTAGGCTTGACTTTCTCTATTGCAAGCTTTTTCATTAATGAGAGGGGCATCAAATTGATACTAGCTCCTAAGTCATAGAGAGCTTTATCCAATGTTCTGTTGCCTATAGTGCAGGATAGGATGAAGCTTCCTGGATCTTTGAGCTTTGGAGGAAGGCCTCTTTGGATGACAACGCTGCATTCTTGTGTTAGAATTAACGTCTCCTTCTCATTCCAACTCCTTTTCTTGTTGATGAACTCTTTGAGGAATTTAGCATATAGAGGCATTTGTTCTAGAGCTTCAGCAAGTGAAATATTAATCTTTAGCTTCTTGAATACCTCTAAGAACTTAGGGAATTGTTGGTTTTTGATCTCCTTGTTAAACCTTTGAGGGTATGGAATAGCGGGAGTGTATGTCTTCACCATTGTCCTCTGTTCTTGTGATGGCTCCTCCATGATTTGCTTCCCCTTCTTTGAAGCTTGAGGTTCCACTTTCTCCTTGAGCTTCTCTTGGTTCTTTTCTTCAATTGTCACTTGCTCTTTACTGCTGGTCTTGTCATCTTTTGTTGGCTTCTTGGTGGCTTCTTTGTCATTCACCAAAGTTCTTCCACTCCTCAATTGGATAGCCTTGCATTCTTCTTTAGGATTAGGAATGGTATCACTTGGGAGTGAACTGGTTGGTCTTTCAATTACTGCTTGCTTGGACAGTTGTCCAATCTGCCTTTCTAAGTTTCTCATTGAGGCTTCATAGTTCTTGCTGGTTATCTCTTGATGCTTCATCATCTTTTCCATCAGTATCTCCAAGTTGGGGATCCTTTGAGACTTTGGGGTGGTTGTAGTTGGTTGTAGGATGTGGTTGAGGGTGGATGATAGTTATTTTAGTTAGTGGATGAATTGTTGGGTGGATAGTGGTTGGTTGAGGTTGGTTATTTTGTGATTTTCTGTACTGGTTTTGGTTAGTGTTTTGATGGTTTTGGTGGTTTGTGTTTCTGGAGTTATTTTGGTTTGAGTTTTTTTGCCATGGTTGCTGGTTTTGACTGTCTCCCCATCTCAGGTTTGGGTGGTTTCTCCAGGAAGGATTGTAGGTATCTCCATGAAAGTCATTTGATCCAGAACCTTGGTTGTGCACATATTGAACTTGTTCCTGCTGCTGATCTTCTTGGTTTTCTTCATTTTGCACCCATGTGGGTGATGGTTGACTTGTATTTACTACTGCAACTTGGAGGCCATCAATCCTCTTGGCCATCATCTCCATTTGCTGCTAGATTTGTTGGTGCATCACCTTGTTTTGAGCTAAAATAGTGTCCACACCTTTAAGCTCCAATACACCTTCCTTTGAGCTGGTTGGCATTGCCTCTGATGACCATAGAAGTATTGGTTGTTTGTTACAGTGTCAATGAGATTTTGAGCCTCTTCAGTTGTCTTCATGAGTTGTACTGAGCCTCCAGCAGAGTAATCAAGTGCTTCTTGACTCTCAATGTCAATCCTTCATAGAAGTTTTGGAGTCTATCCCATTCACTGAACATTTCTGGTGGGCACTTCCTGATTAGAGCTTTGTATCTCTCCCATGCCTCATACAATGACTCTCCATCCATCTGAGTGAATGTTTGGACTTCTGTTTTGAGTCTGATGATCCTTTAGGGGGGTAGAACTTGGCTAAGAACTTGTTCACTAGATCTTCCCAATTGTTGATGCTTTCTCTTGGAAATGACTCCAACCATTGAGTAGCTTTGTCTCTCAAGGAAAATGGAAACAATAATAATTTGTAAATGTCAGGATGCACACCATTGGTTTTCACTGTGTCACATATCCTCAGAAAGGTGGATAAGTGTTGGTTTGGATCTTCAAGTGGGCCTCCTCCATAGGAACAATTGTTCTGCACGAGAGTGATGAGTTGAGGCTTCTTCAAAGTTGTTTGCATTGATATTGGGAGTAAGAATGCTACTCCCACAGTGCCTTGGATTAGGAAAAGTGTAGGAGGGTAGAACCCTCCTTTGAGACTGGCCACTGTTGTTAGCCACTCCCTCTGGTGGATTAGGAGCATTTCCTTCCATTTCCTGGTTCTCTTCCTCTGATTCCTCTCTACCAATAACTCCCTTTCCTCTAGCTTCTCTTCTTATTCTTCGAAGAGTTCTCTCATCAATGTCACCCGAGGTGGAGACCTCTCTCCATGCTTCTAGGAGACCTCTCTCCTTAGAAGAAGATTTCTTGTTTTTTCTAGGATTGTTCTTATCTTTCCAAGGATTCTCTGGACCTTTGAAGGTGATCTTCTACTGTTAGCTCAAGAGATGAAGGTTAATAATACTTCTGTGAATATGTGTGTGTTGTGGTAAAGTTGTTTTGAAGGGGTATAGAATGATTTTTGTGGGTAGCAAAATAAATTTTGTGGATTCTAAAATGAGGTTTGTTCATCGTAAAATGAATTGTGGTTGGTGAAGTAAATTGTATAGATTTTGAAAGGAATTTTGTGCTGAGGCATACTCAAGTGATGAAGAGTTTTGATATGAAAAATCTTGAGGTGGGATTGGACAATTTTGCATGAATGTATTTAAGGCACAATCAAGTGATGATTCTCTTGATGAATAGAATGTGGAGCATTAAAATCTCTTTGGTTTTGATCTTTCTAGCCACAACCTGAGTAGTTGTTAAATTCATCAAAATATGAATTATTTTGTGGCCCTGAGAAATATCCCATTTGGTTTGATTGCTCATACTCTATAATTCCTTGTTGAAATTCCCAGCCACCATTAGGATAATGACTTAAATCATTTTGTGGTGGTAAGAAATATCCCATGAAATTTTCTTGATCAAAAGATGAGGTAACCTCCATTCGTATATGAAAATATTTTGTATCAAACACACTCACCAAGAGAAATTGAAGTTCCTTATGTCGCAACTAAGGAATTCTTAGTGAGACAATAATACAAACACCTTATGTAAGACCCGAAATTTTTAGAAAATCTTATTATGAACGAAATTCAATTTATTTATTCATTAAAGACTTTAATCTTAGAACTTATTTTATTAAAGATAATTAAAGCAAATTTTGGTAAATTGAGTTTAAACTATATTTTATAAAAATGTGATTAATATTCTTATTTTATAATTTAAATTAGAAATAATTAATACAACTTAGCAATATGTTGATAAATAATGTTCTTAAATATTTTTAAGAGAGTATATTTGGTTTTAAAATTACTCTATCCTCCAATTTTATCAAAATATCTATTCATATCTATCCATATTCTTTTATAAAATCCCTAATTTCTAACCATAATTCCTGAATTAAATGAGAAACCCTAACCCTCTCCCACTCTCCTCAGCACTACACCCCTCATTATTATCACCCTCAACACACACACGAACTCACCTTCTCTCTCTCAGCTTCACCGCGGCACACACACACTTAGGACACCATACCCACTCAGCCCACACTCCTTCCGTCACACACCCACGCACCGTGAACGGAGTTACATCGTGTCCAGCCCACCTCGCCACCACTGCCGCCATTATTGCCGACGAAGAGGGATGCCGTCGATGCTGTTCAAGGAGGAAGGAGGAACCGTGTGAGGCCCAGGGGAGGAGGGAGCCTCTACTACGTCGCCACCGTGCCATTGCCGCACCTAGGTGCTGCTGTTGAAGCAACTCCTGCCGCTGCTGTGATGAGGGAAAAACAATTCCACACAAACTCACCAGCAAATGTACCGGGTCGCATCAAGTAGTAATTACTCACAAGAGTGAGGTCGATCCCAGAGAGATTGATGGATTGAGAAATTTTAGTTAGGTGATGAATTTAGTTAAGCAAATAGTTGATAATTTCAGTGAATTTTGATTAACAGAAGTTAAATTGCATGTAAATGAAAGGGAGAGGGGAAATTGACAAAATCTAAAGTGTAGAAAGAGTAAATTGCATGAAACTTAGAGTGCAAGAAAGTAAATGAGCTGAAACTTAAATGGCAAGAAATGTAAATTGCAGAAACTTAAAGTGCAAGAAATTTAAATTTTCTAAATCTAAATTTCAGAGAAATGTAAATTTCTTGAACAGTAAAAGAGATTTGGGTGTTGGGATTCAGAATTCAACCAGAAAATATAAATTGAAGCAACTCAAAAAGCTATTAGATGAAGAGATTCAGTTCAGTAGCAAAACAGAAAGGAAAATTTCTTGAAAAAACAAACAGCAAGAAAACTAGATTCAATTATGAAATCCTAAGGAGAAATTGAAGATCAAAGAAGAGAAATGAGATTAGAAAACGGATCTAGATCTCAATTGCTCTCTTGATTAAGCAGAAAAATAATTGTAGAAGAAATGAAAAGAAAACCAGTAAATGAAACTTAGATCCAATTCTTAGAATAATTGAGAAGAAAAGTGAAAGATGATTCCCAGATTTAGAATCAATGGAGCTCTTCAATCGCAACTCAAAATCCAAGAACAGACAGTAGAAGTTGTAGAAGAAAAGAAAAATGAAAACAGAAAGCTAGATCCAATTCCCAAATCCCAAATTCAAAGACAAATAAAAATTAGAAATGAAAACTAAAAATGAGCAAAAAGGTCCTTTACAAAATTGACAAAATCTAAAGTGTAGAAAGAGTAAATTGCATGAAACTTAGAGTGCAAGAAAGTAAATGAGTTGAAACTTAAATGGCAAGAAATGTAAATTGCAGAAACTTAAAGTGCAAGAAATTTAAATTTTCTAAATCTAAATTTCAGAGAAATGTAAATTGCTTGAACAGTAAAAGAGATTTGGGTGCTGGGATTCAGAATTCAACCAAAAAATATAAATTGAAGCAACTCAAAAAGCTATTAGATGAAGGGATTCAGTTCAGTAGCAAAACAGAAAGGAAAATTTCTTGAAAAAACAAACAGCAAGAAAACTAGATTCAATTATGAAATCCTAAGGAGAAATTGAAGATCAAAGAAGAGAAATGAGATTAGAAAACGGATCTAGATCTCAATTGCTCTCTTGATTAAGCAGAAAAATAATTGTAGAAGAAATGAAAAGAAAACCAGTAAATGAAACTTAGATCCAATTCTTAGAATAATTGAGAAGAAAAGTGAAAGATGATTCCCAGATTTAGAATCAATGGAGCTCTTCAATCGCAACTCAAAATCCAAGAACAGACAGTAGAAGTTGTAGAAGAAAAGAAAAATGAAAACAGAAAGCTAGATCCAATTCCCAAATCCCAAATTCAAAGACAAATAAAAATTAGAAATGAAAACTAAAAATGAGCAAAAAGGTCCTTTACAAATTGAATTAACTCCTATTTATACACTTTCTATTTTTTGGTCTTCAAAGCTTGGAGTGGGCCTTTTGGTTTTTGGATTTGAAGAGAGATGGGTCCGGTTGGCCTTGGTTCAAATAAGTTGGAGGTATGGGTCAGCTCCCAGGGGAGCGCTCCGTTTGGTCTTGTGAACGCTACGTTCACTTAGCCTTGTCATGTGCCAAGCCTCCTTTCCCATAGCTCCTTGTACATAGCGTTCACTAAGTGAATGCTACATTCAAATTGTGAACGCTGCTTTGGTTTGCTTTGAACTCAGATTTTCTTGGTTCCAAGAGCACGAGAAAGGTAGCAAAAGGAAGCGCTACGTTGCCTTTTTCAAACACTACCCTTGTGTTTTGCTTTGTGCATGCTTGGCTTCCCTTGGTTCCAAGCTCGAAAAAGTGAGCAAAAGGGAGTGCTACGCTCGAATTTTTTAGCGCTACTCCTTCTTGTCTTGATGCACTTAGCCTTGATTGGTTCCCCTCTTCGAGCGCTACGTTGCACCCTTTTAGCGCTGGCCTTGCTCCCTTGTTTCCTTGCCAAGGATGTCACGAAAAAGGTGAAGTGAATGAGCACTATGTTCAGTCTTATGAGCGTTATTCCTTGGCATGCGCTGGTTCCCTCTTCGAGCCTTGGTTCTCCTATTGTGCATCGCTTTGCTTTTCTTGATGAGGCACGAAAAAGTGAAGGGAAGGCAATGTAGCGTTCTCTTCCTTGAACGCTATGCCTTGGCCTTTGCTTTTGCTGCACCATTTGGTGCTTCCTCTTGGACGCTCCGTGTGAGCTTCGATGCGCCACGGTTTTTAAAGCATGGCCTAAGGTCCAAAGTGTGCTCAAACTTCAAAAGTGTGCCAAAAATTCCTCTTTTCACCATTTCTTCACCTACAAGCAACCAAACAACAAATCAAAGTCTCACCAAAATCACTAGATCTTTGTGTAAAATGAATGATGTTTGATTGATTCAAGATAATCATGAAAATCCAATCCAATTACTTACTTATGGTATAAGAAAGTGCATAAAACCTAATGAAAATAATGAAAAATGCTTGTAAAACTAGCATAAGATGACTTGTCATCATCCTACTACTAGGGTTTTTCACCGTCGATGAAGCTTCAGCCGCCGGTGAGGAAGGGAGCCCGAATGCCATCGCTGGGAAGGAGGCTTGGCCGTCACCAAACAGAACGCGACCGTACTGAGAGACATCATCGCTGCTGACGCCGCAGCTCGACAAGGGCTGTAACGCCATCGCCAAACCACTGTGCCGCTGTAGCTATCTCCGGGAAGGTCGTTGGAGCTTGCTGAGGATATTGTTCTGGTTCTGAAGCAATTCATCCATGTCAGTGCTCATTTTTATCCCCTGTTCTGCCTCTGTCGCTGGGTTCTACAAGTTTCTGGAGCCCTCTGCCACCAGGAACCAACATTCGAGCTGCCCAGGAAACCACCAATAGAACCACTACTGTTTTGGTAAGCTCTGCCCTGATTCTGATTCCTTGTTCTTCCAATTTGTTTCTACTTTGAAGCTTGTCACTGAAACTGCTTGTATTGGATAAAGTGATTATTGTAAATTACCTTATCGTCGCCGTTACTGGAGGTAGCTGTCGGCTCTGTTTGGAAACTGCTACTAAGTCACCATCGAAGCTAAGAACATGTGCTTGGATCTGATGGAGCACCGCTGCTGCTATGGATTTGTAATATTGGGTTTTCTGCATTTAAATTTTTCAATTACGGCTAATTGAGGTAGGTTTTGTTTTAATTAGAAAATGTTTTGGGGCTTTGAATACCTGATAAGTTTAGTAGATTAATGCAAATGGATTAATGCCTGTGATGTGGATGATTTTCTGTTGAGATTGATATGTTGTGTTATTATCGAATTGGTTGATTTCTGGATTTTTGGATGAAATGAATTGAATCTTTGGATTTTGTTTTTCTTTGATTTAAATTGATAATGATTAGTCTTAAATGATGGATTTGAAAATGTTGACTTGAAACGTTAGTTTTGTTGAGTTGAAGTAGAAAAGAGGGGACCCGTGATGGATGGCAAACTCCAGTTTTTAGGAGAGGTGCTACCGAAATTTTTCTAAGAATTTAGAGCTAATTTGGTTATGATTTCAAAAACTGAGTTTGGTTGGAATTAATTGTCAAAAGAGATAAGATTCAAATGTTTTAAAGGATTTCAAAGAGGATCGGATTTTTATGATTTGGTTGATTTATGATTTTAACTTATTTGGTTTTTATAATAATGAGAAGAGATTTGGGTAACTAGCCAAGGATTCTAATAAGTAAATTAATTATAAATTCAAAGGTTTGGGAATAGGAGTGTGAGTTTGAAGGTTATGTTTAAGACTGAGAGTGATTATAATGATGAATAGTAATTAAATATGATGATAAAGGATGATGATAGGCGAGTTTAATAATATTGACATTGAGAATGAGATTGAATACGAGATTGAGAATGAGATTGAATATGAAATTGAGAATGAGATTTAATATGATTTTAAGAGAGAGATTTAATATGAGATTGAGAGTGAGATCGATGATGAGATTGATTATGATTATGAAATGATATTGAATATGATTCTGATTGTGATGCACCTGCCTGGGTAGATGCAGTGGAGTGATTCTACTTGCTCCAGGATGTGGTGAGATACACCTGCCTGGGTAGATGCAGTAGAGTGATTCTGCTTGCTCTGGGACATGGTGAGATATACCTGCCTATGTAGATGCAGTGGAGTGACTCCACTTGCTCCGGGTTTGGTTTGAGACTCCTGGGATAGATGCAGTGGTTAGCCCCCACTTGCTCCCAGTCAAGCTTGATTTAAAATTTGTGAAACTATCTGAGTTTCGAATTTCCTTGGGTAGATGCAGTGGGTCAGCTCCACTTGCTCCAAGTTGAGATCCGAGATTCTGTTGACCCTGCATTGTAAGATGTGGCCGGACACTTACACCTTTCCGGATGAGCTCTCCCCCATGGATATTTTATTTTGATTGATTATGATTTTGAGCTTGGGGATGTGTGCTCATAGGGACTGTCCAATGGTTAGCTACCAGGACATGTCGGGTTGGCTTTGTAAACGACAGATGATATTATCAACCATAGGGTAGGCATACATCATTTGCATATGCTTGAATTGTTTGAGTTTGCTTAATTGTATTGGTTTGCCTAATTGTATATGCCATACTATGTGATTATGTGCTATTTGCCTTACCTAAATCTACTTTTGTATTACTTGTCTATATTGTTTGTGTTTGTACAACTGAGAGATCCCTCGTGCTAGAAGTGGTGATACTGAGGGTTGTACTTGATATTGATCAGGAGATGTTTGCTAAAAATTGAGTTTAATACTGAATTGTGAGTTATATGCTGATAGACTGTGGTAATGGAAAGAGATAGGTTGAACGGAGTCTTGGATAAAAGCTTGAGAATGTATGTTGTAGCTATACCCAGTTTCAGATTTGAATGGAGTGGGTTATCGGGTAGGAAGCCCTTTTGACACGCTTATGGTCCTTCTCAATTTTAAACTACTCACCGTACTATTTTGTAAACTAAAGAAGTTTCTTTACAGATTTTCAAAGTAATACTTTCCATAAAGCATTTTTCAAAAGGTTATTTCAAGGATAAACCACTTTTAAAATGAAACTAATTCTATTTGCAAGTATTTCTTTGCTTTGATGATATTCCCATTCCTACTGAGAATGTGTGGTTTGTTCTCACCCAATATCTTCCACCGTTTCAGTGACACAGGTTCGAAGACTTAGTTTGAAGTTACGGGCGATTATTGACTTTGCTTAGTTAAGTTACTTTTATAGAGTTTCCTCGTTTGTTGCTTAAAATTTTTATTTTATACAGAGGGATAGGTATTGTATCTGATCTTTATTTTGATTTACTTGTATAAGATTTATTATTATTAGTAATTATGTGATTATTATTACTTGGTGATGTGTGATATATAATTTCTAATGAGTTGAAAACATTTTCTGACTTTTTATTAAAGATTCAAACGCGCTATCGAACTAAAGCTGCAATATTAAATAGTTAGTAAGGAACACAGGTTAGTACGCCTTACTAGCAAGAGAAAATAGAACTTAAAAGAAATTGAATGACAAAAAAAAAGAGAAAAAATGTCTAATCTAGATAATCAACCATCGGTAGTTTGTTAATCACAATTAATCCCCGGTAATGGTGCCAAAAACTTGATACGGAAAAATTTTAATTCCGCATAACTACGAGCAAATATACCGGGTCGTATCAAGTAATAAAGCTCACAAGAGTGAGGTGAATCCCACGAGGATTAAAGGATTAAGCAATCAATAGTTAATTGATTATTCTAGTTAGACGGTTCAATTTGGAGTGATGAACAAAAAGAGATGTAAATGACTTGAAATTAAAGGGAAGCAATAAAGTGCAAGGAAAGTAAATGATATAAATGTAAAGTGCAAGAAAGTATAGTGCTGGAAAATTAAAGTGCAAGAAAGTAAAGTACGGGAAAGTAAATTGCAAGAAAGTAAAGTGCAAGAAAGTAAATGATGGAAAGTTAAAATACTATAAGTAAAAATAAAAAGAAAACATTGGGATCAAGAGATATCGCATTTTCATCTCCTCTTCAATCATGAAATCTTTGATCTCTTGGTAAATCATAAATAATCAAACCCCAATCTCGGTGATTTGATTTCTGTTAACTTGATCAATTACCAATCTTTTGATCTAATTGGACATGAGAAGAAATGAAATTTAATTTCTGATTCAAAGGCCACACAACTTCATGAGTCAAGTATTGGGAATGTTATATGTCACGTACCATTCCCAAATCCAATTTCATAACCATTTTAAGAAAGAACTCAAGCACAATTCTATGTTCCCTCTCTCGAGGCCCCCATAGAATTCAAGTTAGATTCAATTTCTTTCTCAAGATAATTTAAACCTTGTGATGAAGAACGAAGATTCTTTCTAAAGAAATAATAAAAGAAGAATTGAAGATGAATAATGAAAATAAATCAACCCATTAAATTGCAATAGAGCTCTCTTTCCCAATGGAAAGAGTTAGTGGCTCATAACTAAATATTTACAAAGTAAGAAAATGGAAGAGAAGAGAAGTGTGGAGAGAGGGTCCGAAGATCCCTCCAAGGAGTGTTTCCTGCTAAGTGTCCCCCCCCCCGTTTTCTGTGATGAACTAAACCCTATTTATAAGAGTCCTCCATGGGTGCTTGGCGCTTGCATGGGCGCTGGTGTGCGAGCGTGGAAGCAAGCACCTTTCAATTTGAATGCTGATTTTTCTTGTAACGCGTATGCATCGCCCACATGTATGCGTGACCCTTGTGGTTGGCGCTCTTGAACGAGCGTGAGGGGCGAGCACCGACATGAGCGTAGGCTACTCCAGGAGAGCGTTGCGCTATCTTGCGAGCATGCATGATGAGCGCTGGACATTTTTTCTTGTCACACGTACGGATGCACGCGTACGCATGACCTTGGTCGAGGGTGCTCAAGAGCGAGCATGAATGAGAGCGCTGACGTGAGTGCTAGGCTAGGCAGTTGATGTGCGCGAGTGTGGAGACGAGCGTTTATCACGACCACCATTGTTTCCATCCTCACCAGTACGCGTCCCCCACGCGTACGCGTGACCTTCAATGCTTGCGCTCATAACTGAGCGTAGAGGTGAGCGTAGATACGAGCGTCAGGCCTTCCAGGGCAGTGCCAACTTTAGTTCGAGCACCTAACACCAGCGCCACTTTCATGGTCAAGTTGCCCCTTTCATTTTTCATGCTTGTTTTGTGCTTTTTACTTCTCTTTATACCATTTTCTATAAAATAAATAAAATCAAAGAGGTGAAAGTAATTTTTGACTTAAGCACAAAAATACTCAATAATTTAGCATGATTAATTCAGCTTTGATGTGAAAAAGCATAAAAAACACAACATGATGCGCACGCATCAGTGCCCAACTCCACCATTCCAAGCCCAACACCTTAGTTCCTAAGAGAAGGCAAAGTTGGCTGGCACCCAACTCCAGGGAGTACTGCTCAACGCCCCTGCACCTAAGCTGGGTGCCCAAACGTCAAGCCCAGCCCCCAACCAAGGAAGCCCAGTGCCAGAATCAATTTCAACTCCCAGGAAGCTCTAAATTCAAGTCAAGATCAAGATTTAAATGATTAGTTAGTAACAACTTTTTTTAGAAAGATAAGATTTGGTTGTTAGGATTTAGATTAAATTATATTTGAATTTGAATAAGTTGTTATCTTTTTCTTTGGAAGATAAGATTAGTTTTTGAAGTTCAATTAGTTAGGAAGTTAGGATATTAATAAGTGAACAAAATTCACATGGAGGATCGAATCATCACTGGAGCCATCCAATACCTCATTAGTTTAGGTTATTTTCTTTTTTACTATGAGTAACTAAATCTCCTTTGTTAAAGGTTAGGAGTTCTGTTTTATTTTTTGGATTAGTAATGCAAGTGTTTTCTTTTTTTTATTCATGCTTTTCTACTTTTTTAAGATTGAGTTTCGCTCTTCATTATTAATGGTTAGAAGTATTGGAAAATATTCTAATTATGTCTTAGATTCTGTTATTACTTTAGAAAATTTAATATCAGAATTAGCTTGAAAATCATCTTGTAATCTTCAATTATTTAGAACTAATCTTTGAATACGTGACATTTAATTCAGCAAGGGATAGTGTTTGAATATTGTGTGGCTTTAAATTGAAACCATTCTTCACCTTTTCTCTTAATTAGTTGACCAAAGGATTGGTGACTAATTAAGTTAAGAGAAATTAGATTTCCAAGGAATTGGATTTTGACCATAAATAATTTGTTGTGGAAAGATTTTTGCATGAGTTAAAGTAGGAAAACACAAGCATTATTTTTTCTAAGAATCAAACATCTCCGAAGCCTTTAACATTTCTATTCTTTGATTACTTTCTTAAAACTCTAAACCTCCTTTCAGTCATCATAATTCTCTCGTCACAATTCTTTGCTCTACTTCAAGATTCACAATCTTCTTGCCAAGGTTTGATTGATCAAATTAGAGATTCAATTAGATGTTACTTGATTCAATCCGTCAATCCTCGTGGGATGATATCCATTAACTGTGGTATTACTTGATGCGATTTGGTACACTTGCCAATATTCGAGCGTATCAATTTCGGCTCATCCCTGGGACTTTCAAAGATCCAATAATGAACACTTGATGTCATCTTCTTAAGTGTGGTTGTTATTTTCCTGATATTAGGTAAAGCATCTTATAGGTAATCAATAGGACTAATGCTCACTTGTTCTTGATAGATATTCTGGAAATAATTTATGATATGTTCTTTGAGTTCTTCCTCTTCTTCTATCCATCTTCCAACTGCTTTTTCTAAGTTTATGGATTTTGTTTCTCCTTCTTCTTATGAAAGTCTTAGTATGGTAATACTTAGTATCCCTATCATCCTCTACTATCTAATGTTGTCTTGACTTCAACATCTAGAAATATTTTTCTTTATCCAATATATTCTCTAATTCTTTGTTGAGATCATGTTCTAGTTTATCTAACGAGAAGGGTTCTTTCCATAGGAGGGACTCTTCTGAATTCCATTAATTCTATTTGACAATATTCTTTTAATCTTAAAGAGGTTTCCAAAAGTTTCTTTGTTTCATTTTTGAAGATCATGTTTTAACTCGCTCAAAGATCCAAAGAGGGTATTGCTTTTACTCTAACTAGAATTAAGACGGTTTTGAAAATTCGGGTGCATGCCCCACATTGCTTCATACTTGAAAGGTTTATCCTGGCCTCCTACCCGTTCTCTTTCATTCTTGATGGAGATGGGGTGGTGGTTAGAATTGGTTCTAGTAAGAACTTCTACAGTTGTCTCATAGAATCTGGTTCTCCATGCATAGTTAAAAAGGGATTTATCCAGTCTTTTAAATATTTTCTTCTACCCCTTCTATTGAGAACCTCTCCAAGTGTACCAGGATCTAATGAATCCAAAGTCTATAAGACCGCATTTGTTTATCCAGTCGGTAAAATAATTTCAAACTCTAATGTTCATATTTGCACCACCTTTTTTTCTTAGAGATGTCTTTTATTTCATTGAAATCCCTAGCTATCATCCACTCTCCATCCATGTGGTTAGCTATGTTATGGATTTTTGGCCAAAACTTTCTCCTTTTTTTTTGACTCTGCATACTGGCATAAATAGCTTTTAAAAACGAATCCTTGTCACCCTGATTCTGGACCTTCATATGGATGTATTGACTATGTTTTTATAAAGTAATTATAATAATATCTAGTCAGTTCTAGCAAATCCAAATTCCGCCTACAAAATCTTATGCCGCTTCTAGAATAAAATTAGAGAAACCAAAGTTTTTAATGACTTTTTTGGCATTTTTTTCGCTGTATTTTGTTTCCAATAATATCGCAATATCCAATCTATGTTGTCTCATCATCTCTTTAAAGGTATGTCTAAACTTCTCACTAGCTACACCTCGCACATTCCAAGTGAGGGTAATCATTAGAGAAATTAAAAAGAACTGCACTAAAAAATAAAAAATAAAATAGACAAGAAACTAAATCAAACTAATTAAGGAAGTAAAAAAGGTAGATTACATATCCTCTTCCTTTGAAGCACTTATGTTTGGCATGGTGAAATCCACCCCTTCTAGCAAACTCAAATTTGGGTCTTTTTTCATGTTTATTATAATCATATCTTCTTTCTCTATTTTCTCTAAATTCATTGGGTTTGACGGTCTGCCTTCTACTTGAGATAATTAGTTAGATGGTTCAATCCCTACCTCTACTATGGATGGTGTTGAGGATTCTTCCTCTACCCAATTCTCATTATGGTGAGTTGCTTTAGCCATATGTGTCATGACCTTCCCTATTTGTTTTTCTTTGTTGTGGTGTTGTTACCATTCTTCTTAACTTCTTTGTGTGTTCTTTTATGTTCCTTTCATATTCTCTTTTATTGCCTTTTGTTTTTGAGCTAGCTAGCTGCTCCTTCCTTCTTTTTGTTGTCTGGATTGTAATTCTTTTGTACTTCTTTTAATGCTTATAGATCTTCTAAGGTTCTCCTAGAATAGCAAAATCAAAGTCTTCATTTGAGTAGAATTTTACTAGATAGAAATTATTGCTCAAGTCAATAACATCTATACTTTCTTTTTTTCCACACATGCTTTCCAACCTCCTTTTCATGACAACAAAACACATTCTTCTTCCTAATAGTTTAACTATTAAAGTATCCCACTAAGGCTTCCATAGTTTTCTTTCAATAGATTCACTAATCACTATGTTTAAAAAATCCTTTTTTATTTTTTCTACTCTGATTTCTTCCTACTCAAAGCTTTCGGTGCCCATGCTAGCATCTTTTTTTGTTCCCATGGTTTCTTTTTCCTTACTATGTTCCATGTCGTCCTTTTCTTCTTCATCTTCTCTAAACTCATTATCCTCCATATGGTCTTCATTTAGCCTTCTTTCACCATTTGAGCAGATGTGTGTGTGTTTCTTTCTCTATGTGTGTCCTTCTGCACCAAGTTTATCCTTTCCTCCAGAGAAGGTTGCCACTCATGAGGAGTTCCCATCGGGGCGCTAACGCCGATCATGCCAGCAAAAGTAAAACTAAGACAAAGCTATTTAGAAACTAACGATAATATTGTACAGAAAAAAATTTTTGAACAATTTTTGTTAAATCTACAATTTTTTGTGTTTTCCATAAATAACCATACCAAATTTTCTAGTCCAACCTAAAAGAGCCATTTTTGTCACAGTCCATGTCTGATCCAAAGTCCAAACAATTTCAAGTCCAATTTTATTTAACAAAGAAAATGTAACCAATAGACTTAATACCATCTGCTAAAAAAAACTAAAGACTTTACCAAAAATAAAATAAAATAAAATAAAATAAAATAAAATAAAATAAAACAGAACCAATAGACACAAGTAACCAAAAGAAACTTCATTATTTTTTTATAATAATAACTTAACTAGTGTCGAATTAAAGGCAAAGAAAAATTAGTCATTTGAGATTTTTCTAGTGTAATTTTCATCCCTATTTCCTCGCTCGGAAGAAGGAATCCTTCTTTTATAGACACGTTGCAATGAGAGTATGAGAATTTAACCTATCTTAAAATGTGAAATGCAGTTTTTAATGTGGCAAATGAACTCATTATAATTAGAATTTTACATGTAAAAATATTTAAAGTCTTTCCAACATTTATATTTACATATCTAAATTGGGGAAGAAGTGTTAGACATATATAAAGTTAGTTATTACTTATTATCCACTTTTTATTTTCTTTATAGAGACGAAATTGATGTTTAATGGAATGGTGGATCTCACTAATGTAACACGTAATTATGGCCTATATTTAGGTGAGTATAACTTATGGTGGCTAATTGTAGCCAAGGTTTAACCGGTCAATGGCACAGTAACACGTGACAAGGAAGAAAGTTGAGGAATAATGAGTTATGTTAAGTTCGTTGCAACGTGTTAGTAATAACCACAATAACTCTCTCTTGTTTATCGCATTAGCAGTTTAGAAATTTTGCAAGCCAAAAGTTTTTTGTGTGATGTGGGCTTTAGTGTAGGTCCATGTTAGGCTCCGGTAAATTAATCTCACTTAATTTTTCAAAGTGAATTATAGTGTATAGATGTTGGATTATATAGATATAAAGATATTCCATTGTAGTCGTTGGAATGAAAACACATATGAAAAAAGTTGGAGGCAGCTCACAAAGGCAGTGTCAGACGCTGTTGGAAACTAGAGATGCATGGCTTATCCGGAAAACGAGCGGCTTTGTGTCTTTAGGAGAGCTCTAGATCAAAAGTTATGGTGGTTTGAAGATCAAGTAAGGATTAGAATTTTAGAAAGTGTTCTTCCCTCATTTTTTCTCATTTTCAGCGTGTAATAGTGTTATGTGAGGAGAGAGAGTGCTGAAAACTAGGGTTTTGGTTTAGTTTAGTTGGGCCAACGGCCCACTTTGGGTCTGGTTAGCCCGGTTTGGCCCGTTCGGTCCAATCTTGGCCTGATTTCTATAAAATTGGTACCGAAATTTTCGTCTCAAACTCCTCTATCATATTAAGCCATAAAAATCACATTTTTGGCTTTCTAGAATAAATTCTCATTTATGGGTTAATTAGCCGTTAATTAACCGGGTCTTACATTCTACCAACCTAATTGGGAATTTTTCCCACAAAATTCAAATTCAATTACCTGAGAATAAGTGCGGATAATCCGTTCGCATCTCCGACTCAAGTTCCCAAGTGTGTTCCTCAACACCACCTCGACTCCATGCGACTTTGACCAATGAAACCTCTTTTCCATGCAACCGTTTGATACTAGTATCATCAATTCTGACTGGAGCCCCCGGAAGCGTCAAATCTTCTCTTAACTGAACCGATTCAGGTTCCAACACATGGCTAGCATCAAGAGTGTACTTCCGAAGCTGTGACACGTGAAACACGTCATGCAGGTTCGAAAGATGCGGTGGTAGAGTCATCCGATACACCACTGGTCCAATCCTCTCCAAGATCTGAAATGGACCAATGTATCTAGGATTTAACTTCTTTGGCTTAATCGCCCTACCTACTCATGTAGTTGGAGTAACCTTAAGGAAAACATGATCTCCTTCCTCAAATTCCAAGGGCTTCCGCCTCTGATCGGCGTAACTCTTCTGGCAACTCTGTGCCGAAAGCATTCTATCTAGGGTTTTCTTGACTTGTTCAGTGGTCTCAGCTATCATCTCCGGCCCCAACAAGCCTTTCTCTCCAGCTTCATACCAACATAGCGGAGATTGACATTTCCTCCCATACAAGGCCTTATACGGAGCCATTTCGATGCTCGCATGGTAACTATTATTGTATGCAAACTCCACTAACGGCATATACCGATCCCAACTCGCCGGTTGGTCCAAAATACAAGCTCTCAACATATCCTCTAGTGTTTGGATTATCCTCTCAGATTGACCATCTGTTTGAAGATGGTAAGCTGTACTCAAGCTTTATCATGTTCTAAAAGCTTTCTAAAATGCACCTCAAAACCTCAAAGTGAAACGAAGATCTCTATCAGAGATTATAGTAGCAGGTACACCATGAAGTCTCACAATCTCCTTTATGTATAACCGTGCTAGCTCCTCAAGTGTGTAAGTCATCCGAATGGGTAAAAAGTGAGCTGACTTCGTCAGTCGGTCCACAATCACCCAGATAGCATCAAAACCAGCCCTAGTCCTTGGCACTCCCGACACAAAGTTCATTGCAATACTTTCCCACTTCCATTGCGGAACCTCTAAAGGTTGCAACATCCCGGAAGGTCTTTGATGTTCAATCTTTACCTTTTGACAAGTTAAGCACTTTGAAACATATTCCGCCACATCATTCTTCATACACGGCCACCAAAACATCGCTTTTAAATCATGGTACATCTTAGTACTTCCCAGGTGAATGGAGAATCTGCTTTTGTGTGCTTCCTTTAAGATATCTTGCCTCAAAGTGCCGACATCCGGCACAATGATCCTACCATTGAATCTCCATAACCCATCTTTTTCTTCCGACATTCTCCCCTGTTTCCCTTGCTCAATAGCCGGTAACACACTCCATAACGCTTCATCATTTTCATGGGCCTTTAGAAGTTCGGACTTAAAGTCACTTGAGATTTCTAATCGGCTCAAACACAGAGTTCTAGATACTTCTCGAGCACCAATTTTCAGACTCTTGAATCCCTTGAGCAACTTCTCCTCTTGAAGCATCATCCAATCCGCATATACGACTTCCGACTTAACGCATCCGCCACTACATTCGCCTTTCCCGGATGGTAATTCAACTCAAAGTCGTAGTCCTTCAATAATTCCATCCACCTCCTCTGCCTCATATTAATCTCTTTCTGATCAAAGAGACATTTCAAGCTCTTGTGATCGGAGAAGACTTGGAACTTAACCCCATAGAGATAATGCCTCCACACCTTCAAGGCAAACACAACCGCAGTGAGTTCCAAATCGTGCGTAGGGTAGTTAACTTCATGAGGTTTCAACTGTCGTGAGGTATACGCCACCACATTATGATGCTGCATCAGCACGCACCCTAGACCCTTTAATGAGGCATCACAGTACACCTCAAACGGTTCGTTTGACTCAGGTAACACCAACACAGGTGCAATGGTCAACTTTTTCTTCAATGCCTGAAAGCACTCCTCGCACTCGAGAGTCCAAACAAACGGAGTGTCTTTGCGGGTTAACTTTGTCAACGGCAAAGCTAATTGCGAAAAGCCTTTGATGAACCTTCGGTAATAGGCAGCTAAGCCCAGAAAACTCCTTATCTCAGTTACTGTGGTTGGTTGCTTCCAATCCATCATAGCCTCTACCTTAGCTGGATCTACGGCTATTCCCTTCTTACTCACCACGTGACCCAAAAACTTCACCTCACTCTTCCATAACTCACACTTAGACAGTTTTGCATAGAGTTTCTTCCCCTTTAGAATCTACAACACGGTCCTCAAGTATTCCGCATGCTCTTCTTCAGTCTTGGAGTAAATTAGTATGTCGTCAATGAAGACAACAACAAATTTATCCAGAAACGGACGAAACACTCTGTTCATATAATCCATGAATACTGCAGGAGCATTTGTCAATCCAAAGGACATCACAATGTACTCATAATGACCATAACGAGTCCTGAAAGCGGTCTTAGGGATATCCTCACCCTCACCCTTATCTGGTGATAACCGGATCACAAATCGATCTTGGAGAAAACCCCAACTCCTTGTAACTGATCCATGAGATCATCAATTCTCGGCAATGGGTATTTATTCTTTATTGTGACCTTGTTCAGCTGCCTGTAATCCACACAGAGCCGCATACTCCCATCTTTCTTCTTTACCAGTAACACTGGAGCACCCCACGGGAAACACTTGGTCGGATAAAGTTCTTACCTAACAAATCCTCTAACTGAGACTTTAGCTCGGCCATCTCTAACGGTGACATCCTATAAGGAGCACTTGAGATTGGTCCCGCCCCAGGCACCAATTCAATAGCAAACTCAACCTCTCGGTTAGGTGAAAATTCATCAATGTCATCGGGAAACACCTTCGGAAACTCACACACTACCAGAATCTATTCCAACCTTTGATCATCACCCGAAATACCCACGGTTAACAACAGGATACCCTGATATTTGATTCCGGAATAGTTCACCATCAGAGAATTCAAGTAATAATTATTCACTACGACCGGCCCTTCTGTATCTTCTGGCATAAAGTACACTGACTTTGTAGAACAATCAAGCAGGACATGGTTCTCAGATAACCAGTCCAATCCCAAGATAAGATTAAGACCGACCATCAGCAAGCAGACTAAATTATAGAAAAAATCACGCTGCTTGAACCTAAACGAAACTTTTGGGCATCCTAGCCTAGTTACCATGGCTTTATGGGTAGCATTATACACTTTTAGGTCATAACCTAAGGTTACGATCTTCAATCCTAACTCATGAGCTTTCTCAAATGCAATGAATGAATGCGATGCTCCCGAATCAAATAAAGCATTTAAAGTTTGACCAGCCAGTTCACAGTTACCTCGGATAAGTACCTCAGATCCTTCCGCACCTATAGCTGAAGTGGTGAACACCCGACCAGTCTGTTATGCTTTCCCAGCACCTTGCTTCTGCTTCTCCGGACAATTTGCGGTTTTATGCCCCGCCTTTCCACAATTGTAGCACAAACCCTATCTGGCCTTGCATGGTGCCCCCGGATGGTGACTTCCACACCTAGTACAAGCTTGCTCATTCTGTGGCTGCTTCCCAAACCTTTTCCCTTGGAAGTTGTTGTTGTTAGGCCTCCTAAAAAAACCTCCCATCTTTAAAGGTGGACCTCTAGGTGCAAAGCTCTTCCCTCGGTTCTGTGGGAATGATCCTTTGTGACTCCCTCTTTCAGTGGCTGCCTTCTTCACACACTCTTCAGCAACCCTACACTTTTTCACCAACTCGAAAAAAGTCCTAATCTCCATTGGTCCCACTGAACTGAAAATATTGCTCTGGAGTCCTCCTTCATACATAACACACTTCCATTCCTTATATTCTACCGGAGTCCCTTGACACATACGAGAGAACCTGAACAGCTCCTCAAACTTGTCAGTATACTCAAATACAGACATAGTACCCTGCTTCAACTGCAGTAATTCAAGCTCCTTGGCCATCCTAGCAGAAGTCAGAAAGTACCTCTTATAGAACTCCTCTCGAAAGACATCCCAGGTGATATAGTCATCACCCTACTGCAGGAGACGTCGGATTCCTTGCCACCAATGCGACGCTTCCCCAGTGAGCAAATAGGTAGCGAACTCAACACGTTGCCCTTCAGGTACCACCTGCGCTTGCAGTGCTCGTTCCATCGCCTGAAACCATGTATCGGCTTCAGTCGGGCTAGTAATTCCCTTGAACTTAGGTGGATTAATCTTCAAAAAGTTTGCCAGTGTCATCGGGCCCTGAACTCCACCTCCGTCATTACCATAGGTGTTCATCTGTTGACCAAGAGCCTCAGCAGTGGCTTGCATAGCAGCAACCATATTTTCCAATACAGTCATAAAGTTCATCGGGTTATTAGGGTTAACCTCCGGCGCACGAGCATTCGTATGACCTCTCCCACGGCCTCTACCGCATCCACAAGGTGCCATCTGGTTCCTATACACACCAAACAATCGATATTAAGTTGATCAGTCTCAATATCGGAAGTCCAATGCTTCAAAGTCCCAAATGCATGCTCATGAACGTTTATGCCAATTATATCAAGCAGATATACTAATAGCACATAACACATATACAGAGAATGCATAGAAGCATAGTCAGTCCGTCCCTCAGGCTCTACTGGAACGAACTGCTCTGATACCATAATGTAACACCCTACCATACAGAGTCTTATGCTTAAGTCATAATTCAATGATGGCAAGGTATTACGACCTCTAAAATAAAAATTTAGTACGAATAATATTTTGAAAAATTATTATAAATAGGAGCCTTTTTTTAAGAAAAGGGATAAAACAAAAATCGTAACTCGAAAAGCACAATACTCCGATCGATAACATAGCGAACAAGAATATATTAACGTGGGATTATATATATACAAAACAGTACCAAAAACAGGAACATCAAAAATCAAAATCCGGTTGCAAAGATAACTGGTCCGAGCATAGCAACATATATATATACACGTAAATAAAATAAAGAAACCCCAAGGAAACCCAAAGGGACACGAAGACAGAGAACCTATTCTCCAAAATCTCCTATAAGAGGAGTCATCACAGTATGTATTATTCAATGGAGATAAAGTATCTAAGAGAAATCATAAAATCAAAACAGAGTCCCGAGAACAAAGGATCTTCGCTAATCTAGAAGTCTCCAGCATGCCTCAGCGAGAAACCTCACGTCCTGCATCTGAAAACCACAAAATCCGCATGGGTGAGAACCAGAGGTTCCCAGCATGGTAACAGCTTCCACATATATAATATATAATAATAGAGGAAAGCCGAAGGCAGTCCTAGAACTCCCTCCAGATAAAATCAAAGCTTATAAACAAGCTAAACCATAAAGGGCATCTGACTAAAGATTCTTCAGTCTAACTAATACTTCTCTTTCCAATTCCTTCAGACCTCCCAACCACCAGCAGGAGTATAATATAGCAAACACAGTTATATCAGACAAGAGATATATAAATAGGAACAAATAAGGCATTTAGACAAATAGCACGTAATATGCAGTCAAGTAGACAATCTCAATCAATTCACATAGTATGCATATGATGAATGCCTGTCCCTAATGGCTGATGATATCATCTGTCGGTTATAGAGTCAACCCGACAAGTCCTGGTAGCTAACCATTGGACTGTCTCTCTATCGCGCATCCCAACTCGAGTTATACTCGTCATAAACTTGATCATAATCATGATCCATATCCATCACCCTCACTGGTGAATATTTATGGGGGCGAGCTCATCTGGGACTTTCACAGTGCCCGGCCACACTTACGACATAAGGTCAAAAAAGCTTCGAGTCTCAACCTGGAGCATGTGGTGGCTAGCCACTGCTTTCTCCCAGGGAAACTCTCATCTTCAATAGTGGAAGTGCAAACATTCAAAATTCATTCAACAGCATATATGCATTTATACTTAGCCATAATCATGGCTTCGCCGTATCACAACAATAATCTAGCCATCCGGCTCACGATTAAATCCATAATCAGCCAATTCATTAACAATTACGGCCCTTCGGCCCATGGCATAACAAGCACTTTCACCGCCATCCTCTGCATCTCACATAATCATCTTTGATCCTCATTGATCATTCATTTTTTCCCTTGCTTCACTCGCAAGTTGCCACATTTACTAGCTTCTTTTCTCATTTCTAGGCAAATCATAATGATTTAAGACATAAGTGGTGAGATCGGAGGCTTAGAAGTATGAAATTTGGATTTTAAAACTCAAAAATCAACTTTGGGATGAAAACAGGGCCATGCGTACGCGTACTCCACGTGCAAGCGTGGATGGCCACAAAGCTCATCGGCGTGCAAGCGTCATACACGCGCATGCGTGGATGGTGCCTTCTTGAAGAACGACGCGCACGTGCCAAGTGCACCTACACGTGGGGGTCATTTTGTTAAAAATATTCTAAGTTAAAAGCTGCAGAATTCACAGATTCAACCCCCAATCTTCCGATGGACATAACTTTCTCATTTCAAATCCTTTTCTACCCGTTCTTCAAACGGCATGGACATCCCGGATCCAATTTTATTTCTAAATAAGTTTGGTACAAAACGGGGATCCATAGTCCAAGTTATGTCCCGTCAAAGTATGCCCAAAAACCATGTTTTCAAACAAAACCACAATGTGCCATTTTCAAAACAAGCCATTTTCAACTCTTTTCAAAATCAACCAAAACATGTCAATTTCAACCCTTTTTGAAATCAATCAAAATGTAACAAAATCAACATCAAGTCTCCTCAACTCACACATGAACACTTCACCACAATTCACAAAACATCATCCCACCATTTTAACACTTCTCAATCAAATGGCTAAGAGACAACACATAAACATGTCATACATACTTTCTCATCCCAATTTCCAATAATACCATTTCTAATTAACCATCATTGCACATACTCAATATGATACTCACTAGGGGTGTTCATAAAAAAACCAAAATGTGGTTAACCGGTTAAAAAACCATAACCACATTGTGGTTAACCAGTTTAATAAAACAATTTTAAAAACCATATCCATATTTTTTAGAATTGGTTAACCAAAACCAAATTAAAAAAAACTGGTTTTTAACCGGTTAACCAAAACCAAAACCAAATTAAAATCAAAACCTAATTTCAAAACCAAATTATATACTCTTTCTCTCTCTCCCCTCTCTCTCACTCCCCCTTCCCATTTCTCTCTCTTTCTCTCTTCCTCTCTCTTTCTCTCTCCCTCCCTTCTTTCTCATCTCATCTCTCTCTCTCTCCTCTTTCTCTCTCCTCCTATCTCTCTTTTCTCCTTCTCTCCCTCCTCTCTCTCTCTCTCATTTTTCTCTTTCTCCTCCTCTTTGTCCTCTCCTTTTCTCTCTCCCCCTCCTATCTCTCTCTCTCTCCTCTCTCTATTCTCTCTCCCCTTCTCTCTTTTCTTTTCCCCCTATTTCTCTCCCCTCTCCCTCTCTCTCCCCCTTCCTTCCCCCTCTCTCTCTCTCCCTCTTTCTCCCCCCTCTCTTTCTCTCTCTCTCTTCCATCTTCTCTTTCTCATCTTTCTCTCTCTCTTATTTTTCCCTCTTTCTCTCCTCCTCTCTCTCCCCTATCTCTCTATTTCCCTTTCTTCCTCTCTTTCTCTCTCTCTCCCCTCTCTCTCTCTCCTCTCTCTCTCTCTCACGTTCTCTCTCACTCTCTTAAAGCGTAGCCATATAAACCTCTATTAGCACGCTTTACTTTTCTCTCTCTCGCTCCTCTCTCTTTCATTTTCTTCTTTTCTCTCTCTCCTCTTTCTTTTTTTACTCTCTCTTTTCTCTTTCTCTCTCAACCTTCTCTCTATCTTTATCCCTCTTCTATCTCTTTTCTCCTCTTCTCTCTAAAGTGAGAGAGAAGAGAGAGAGAAGGAGAAGACAGAGAAGGAGAAAGAAAAAAAGGAGAGAGATAAAAAGAGAGAAGAAGAGAGAGAAAGAGGACAAAGAGGGAGAAAGAGAGAGGGAAGAGAGAGAGAGAGAGAGAAGGAGAGAGACAAAAAAAGAGAAGAAGAAAGAGAAAAGAGAGGAGGGGAGAGAGAAAGAGGGAAGGGGAGAGAGAGAGCATGGGAAGAGAGAAGGAGAGAAGGATAGAGAGAAAGAAAGGGGAAGGGAGAAAGAGGAGAAGGGGGAGAGAGAGATAGATAGAGAGGAGGGGGAGAGAGGGAAAAAAAGAGAGGAAGAGCGAGAAAAGGAAGAGAAGAGGAGAGTTCTCGCTCCTCCTCTCTTTTTTTCCCTCTCTCCCCCTCCTCTCTATCTATCTCTCTCTCCCCCTTCTCCTCTTTCTCCCTTCCCCTTTCTTTCTCTCTATCCTTCTCTCCCTCTCTCTCCCCTTTCCTCTTTCTCTCTCTCCTTCTCTCCCTCTCTCTTTCTCTCTCTGTCTCTCTCTCTTTCTCTCTGCTTTCTCACTTTTTCTCTCTCTCCTTGCCCTCTTTCTCCCACTCCCTTATCTCTCTTCCTCTCTCTCCTCACATTTCTCTCTCTAATCATCTCTCCTCCTTTTTTTTATCTCTCCTCCTCCTCACTCTCCTCTCCTATCCTTCTCTCTCTCCCCCATATCTCTCTCCTTTCTCCTCTCTTTTCCCTTTTCTCTCTCTCTCTCTCTCTTTTTCCTCCCTCTCTTTCTCTATCTCTTTATTTCTCTTTTCTCTCTCTCCTCTTTCTTTTTTTACTCTCTCTTTTCTCTTTCTCTCTCAACCTTCTCTCTATCTTTATCCATCTTCTATCTCTTTTCTCCTCTTCTCTCTAAAGTGAGAGAGAAGAGAGAGAGAAGGAGAAGACAGAGGAGGAGAAAGAAAAAAAAGGAGAGAGATAAAAAGAGAGAAGAAGAGAGAGAAAGAGGACAAAGTGGGAGAAAGAGAGAGGGAAGAGAGAGAGAGAGAGAGAGAGAAGGAGAGAGACAAAAAAAGAGAAGAAGAAAGAGAAAAGAGAAGAGGGGAGAGAGAAGGAGAGAGGGAGAGGAGGGGAGAGAGAAAGAGGGAAGGGGAGAGAGAGAGCATGGGAAGAGAGAGGGAGAGAAGGATAGAGAGAAAGAAAGGGGAAGGGAGAAAGAGGAGAAGGGGGAGAGAGAGATAGATAGAGAGGAGGGGGAGAGAGGGAAAAAAAGAGAGGAGGAGCGAGAAAAGGAAGAGAAGAGGAGAGAGAGGGGAGGGGGAGAGAGGGGGAGAGAGAGAGAGGAAGAGAAAGAGAGGGAAGGGGGAGAAAGAGAAAGAGAGAAGGAAGAGAGAAGAGGAGGGGGAGAGAAAATGAGAGAGATGGAAAGAAGGAGATAATAAAAAGTTACTCGAATCATTTAGAAAGAAAATTATTTATATTAGAAAAAATTATTTATCGAAAATGCTGAAAAGAGATAAGAAAGAAAAAGGAACAAAAGCAATGGAAGGGATTTCATTAGTTACAAATGTTACTCGTATTATTTAGAAAGAAAAAAATTAGATTAAAAAAATTTAATTAAAAAAAGGTTTAAAATTTTGGATTTTTGTATGTAAAAATATTAATTTTTGTGTAAAAATCTATTTTTACATGTAAAAACCAATTTTTTGTATAAAAACCAATTTTTTAGTATAAAAACTGGTTTTTTTATGTAAAAACCGGTTTTAGTGTAAAACCGATTTTTTAATATAAAAACCAATTTTTAGTGTAAAACCGTTTTTTAATATAAAAACCAATTTTTTATATAAAAACTGGTTATTTTTTAAAAACCAGTTTTTAATTTAAAAACCGGTTTTGAATTTTACTAACCGGTTAATAACCAGTTTCATCATGTAAAACCAATTTGGTTAATTAACCAATACTATATTTTTGGTTAACCAAAAAACTGGTTTGGTTTTTGGATTAACCAAACCATGAACACCCCTAAATTACTCACCATCAACATGGTGTCACCCATAATTCAACCTCAATTACTCATCAAGCATATATCACAACATGCATAATTCTCATACATCATACCATCAAGGCATCAATAATCATCATCACATATATGACCACATTATATATCTCAACCATTCAACAACATCAACAATTCAATGCCTATCTTAGGGCCTCTAGCCTAAGTATTTCCTACCACATTACATATTAGATACGAGAAACCGAGACCATACCTTAGCCGATTTCTCAAGCTCAACCGGAGCACTTCCAAACCACTTGTCCACAAGCGCTCTAGGTCTCAACACCTCCAAGAACAGATTTTTACCACCAAAAATCTCTTTTCAAACTTTCTAAGGTCTCAATCAAGCCCTAATTTTCACATATACACAACCTAAGCCACAACCATCATACCCATACACAACATCTCAATACCCAAACATCATATAACAATAAATTACACTAGGATTGAGAATTTTACCACACCCAAGGTCCAAGGAGACAAGATTAATCTTCTTCTTCAAGAGGGTTGGGTCCTATAACATCAAAGAGCCCAAAATCTCAACATTTTTTCTCATAAAACTTGAAAATAAGGCTGAAAATTCGAAGAGCAAAACGTGGCTTACTTCAAGATTAATTGTATGAGTTTTGTATAGCTCTCCGCGGTGAACGCGTGGCCGCAAACGGTGCGGTGATCGGAGCTCTAGATCAAAAGTTATGGTGGTTTGAAGATCAAGTGAGGATTAGAAACTTGGAGAGTGTTCTTCCCCCATTTTCTCTCATTTTCAACGTGTAATAGTATTATGTGAGGAGAGAGAGTGCTGAAAATTAGGGTTTTGGTTTAGTTTAGTTGGGCCAAGGGCCCACTTTGGGTCCAGTTGGCCCGGTTTGGCCCGTTCGGTCCAATCTTGATTCGATTTCTATAAAATTGGTACCAAAATTCTCGTCTCAAACTCCTCTATCATATTAAGCCATAAAAATCACATTTTTGGCTTTCTAGAATAAATTCTCATTTATGGGTTAATTAGCAGTTAATTAACCGGGTCTTACAATTGGAGTTTTTGAAACAAAAAGGTATTTTGTTACAAAATATTACAAATTTTTGCAACTTCTTTATTTTTTGTTACAAAATATTATTCTTCTGTAACAATCTCCAATTATTATTACAAAAAATTAATTTTTTGTAATAATTTTAATTTTGATACAAAATTTTTGTTACAAATGTTTCATTTTCTTGTAGTGGCACTTAATTCTAATTTCGGTAATGCGTACTCTTATTTGCCTGTAGTCGTGACACCTTATAACCTGAATCCCGAAATGTGAATGAATGACCCATACATATTCTTAACTTGCATCATACCTGGTTCCAACAATCCAAAGGCCAAAATAGATGTTTTCTTGCAGTCCTTGGTGGATTAGTTAAAGGAGTTATAGATTGATGGTGTAGAGACATATGATATTTTGACGAAGACAAACTTTCAATTGCGGATTGCGTTGATGTGCACCATTAATGACTTTTCTGCACACGACATGTTGTTAGGTTGGTCTACCTAGAGCAGAATGGCATGCCCCATTTGTATGGAGGACACGAAGATATTTTAGTTGCTGAATGACAGTAAGAATTCATGATTTAATTTTCATCATAGATTCCTCAACTATGATCATCCTTTTCGGTGTAATAGGAACTCGTTCAAAAAGAATAAAAGTGAACATGATGAGGGACCTGTGAGGTTGGGTGGTAGGCAATTTTGGCAATGTGTCCATAGAATCACAAGGTTCATCGATAACGGGGGCAGGTTTCAGACTTTTGGGATATGGCCGGGAGCATAATTAGACTAAACAGAGTATATTTTGGGAGTTGTCTTATTGAAAAGACAACTTGGTACGACATTATCTTGATGTGATGCACATTGAGAAAAACGTGCTTGACAATATCATGCACACAGTAATGGATGGTGAGCGAATAAAGGAGAATAATAAGGCTAGGTTACACTTGGAAAAAATTTACAAGTGGCCATATCTGAACTTAAGGAGACTTGATAACGGACAGTGGGCTAAACCAAAACTAGTGTTCTCTCTAATGAATGAGCAGAGACAAAATATTTGTAAGTGGATTAGAGGGTTAAGGTTTCCTGATGGTTATGCCTCCAACTTGGGTAGGTGTACAAAAGTGTCACAGAGTATGCTTGATGGGTTAAAGAGTTAAGATTGTCACGTCTTCATGGAGTCTTTGCTTCTTGTCGCATTCAAAAAACTTTCCAACGAACATCTGGAAACCCCGCACAGAAATAAGTGAGTTCTTTAGGGAGTTATGTGCTATGAAACTTAGCATTAATGACCTTACAATCATAGACAAGAATATTCCTCTCATACTTTGTAAGTTAGAGACGATATTTCCTCCATCCTTTTTTGACATTGTAGAACACTTAGCAGTCCACCTACCCTACGAAGCAATACAATGTGGGCCAGTCTAATTTAAGTGGATGTACCCATTTTAGAGGATGATTGGTTCATTCAAGCGCATTGTGAAGAACATATGTCGAATTGAGGACAGCATCTACGAAGCATTCCTAGCTAAGAAAATATTCGCATTTTGCTCATTCTATTTTCAGTCTCATGTTGAGTCACATAGACCAAGGGTTACAAAAAATGATGAAAGGGGAGAATCCTCGTCAAATGGAACAACATATCCAATCTTTTTTGTCAAAAAGAGCTGCAATGGGTGTGGGCAGTGACTACTGGTTAGAGCAGAAGGAAATTGATGCTGCACATCTGCATGTGTTGCTTAACTATGACCAAATTTCACCCTACCTCATGTGAGTTTTTTAAGTCTTGGCAAATACTGTAATTAGTAAAAGACCAATTTCTTAATCTAATTAAAATTTCTATATCCTCTGATGAATCATATAAGTTATTCCAAGAGGCAAATCCTGATATCTAATTGAACAACTTTCTATTATAGTTCAGAGAATACGTTAAAGTGCAGCTAACTGACACAACAGATTCAAAACTAGTTGTACTTGGTTAGGGCCCAATGAATAAGGGCACTAGCTACCCAATGTATACTGTTAATGGATATCGGTTCCATACCTTATAATGGTAGATCAAAAAGAAAATAGATAACACCGGAGTTTGGGTTCGAAAGGATTCAGGCGGAGTTACTCTGATTGGCTTAGCGTCTTGCATAACATAATTGATTTAGAGTATTTCTGTCGTACTACGTACAAGATGTGCATATTTAAATGTGAATGGTATGATCCCAGTTTGCAATAAGGAACGTGAAAGCATAAGATTACGATATCACTGAAGTTAATATAACCAGGAAATATAGGTACTACGATCCTTTTATTCTACCTCAAAATGCACGATATATATACTATTGTCTTATCTGAGTTCATGCAAGTCATGTTGGGTGGTTGTGATTAAGACTAAACTAAGAAGTCGCATCAAGTCTGATGATAGAACAGAGGGTCAACAACCTTACCAGATTGATGATCCTACTCCTACGAGAACGGTGGTTGATACCGGTAAGTCCATTACCCTTAGGTCTGCGGTTATGGATGATGACATTATTGGCCTTGGACTAGATGCCGACAAACTTCCACCATACGACGACGATCTTCAAGAAGAAGACGGGGTCGATGGCGACGAAGAAGAGGAAGACGAGTTCGATGATAATTAGGAAACTACATCGGAAAAGGAGGATGGTGAACTAGAGGAAGAAGATGACGAATCTAATTAAGGTTAATGTAAACATTATTCTGTAATATGTATTTCTTTAAAAACCTAATTGTATTTGTAATATGTATTTCAATGATTGTAAACATAGTTCTGTAATTTTAAAATAGTTAGCATTATTTCAGATACTTCAGTTACCATTATTTAGTATTTGTAATTTATATTTCTTGTACTTCACATCAGGTTTGAAGCGCTATTTCAATTATTAATTATCAAGGTACATTAAAGATTAACGGAAAAAAAGAATTTTAAAAAAAATTAAAAAAATATCATTAAAATATTCTGACGGTAACACTTTTCTTTTTAATTTTTAAAAAATATTTCCGTTGGTATTACCGTCAGATAAATCCGTTGGTAATATAGCGTGAAAACAAACGAGGTGGTGCCAATTTCCGACGGTAAATTCCAACACGATCCATTTTCATGATTGTTATATTCTGCCGCTCAATCTGACGGTAATCCGATGGTAAACATTCATCGGCAAGGTTATACCATCTGATTGTTTTTTATGGTATTTAAATTACCATCGGATTTTATTCATTTTTCTGACAATAAATTTGATAGTACTCGACATTTTTCTTGTAGTGTTTTTATTCTTTTTATGTAGTGTTTAGTCTTATCTCTTAATCTCTTATTACTCTTTATTTCTATATAGGTTATTCTCTATGTCTTTAATAGGAATGTTTTTTTAGGTTAAATTACATAGTTGGTCCTTATACTTTCAGTGAAATTGTAAATTGGTCCGTACACTTTGAAACTTTATAACTAGGTCCCTAAAGAGAATTAAAATTTACAATTTAGTCCCTACCATTCAAAAAGTGTTTGATATATTAGAATATTCTTAGCATATTCTCTATTTTAAATATGTGATCTACACATGTTTGACAATAGGGACCAATTTGCATTTTTAGTTAAAGTATAGGGACCAACCATGTAATTTTAACCATTTGAAAATGACCAAAAACTTTCTAGGCTATCTGAATCCACCCCGCCCCTCCCCACCTCTCTCACTATCACTTTCTGACTTTCCAAAACGACACCACAACCCAGTGCTCTCTATCTCTCACCTCAGTTTATCGTTGCCGTACCGGATCCACTGTATTTGTGCTCACGAGTTAGGTCTCGCCTCTCTCATCTGGTGACTTTTTCTTTTCTTCCAATCCCAATACTAAACATCGATAAATAGCAACTTAATGTCTAAGAAGATAATAGCAATAAATCAACATAAGAATATCAACTCAATTTATTAGTGAATCTAGCGCGGCGACGGAGGCGAGAGGCACGGTGATGGTGAGTCGAAGTGAGAAACAGAGAATGTTGGGGTTGGGATGCCATTTTGAAAAGTGAGAAAGTGAGAGTGAGAGAGTTGGGGAGGGTTGGGGTGCAAGGATGTCAATGGAGCGGGGTGGGGGCGGGGATGCCTCCCTTCTCCCCGTCTCCGCCCCCAGAATTAATCCCCATCCCCATCCCGATCCCCGCCGTGGGGGGATAATTGTCCCCATCCCCATTCCCCGCGTTTTCCATATTTCCCGTGGGGCCCCATTCCCCATCTTCTTATGTTTAACAATCATATGAAAATTATAGTAAAAAATATCAAAAAATAAAAAATAAACTAAAAAATACTATACAAACACACAAACATATCTTATCCAAGATTATAAGTCCACAATACAACATAGTAAATTATAGTCCATAAAATAAAATCTTAAAATACAATTTCCATTCTAAAAAAATAATAAGATATAGTCTTTAACATCAAGTGGAAACTGGAGAGAGTTGGGCTGTAGGAGAGAACATCGTATGGTGTTGTGTGAGTTTTGGAGTTTGAACAAAGTGGAGATGGAAGAGAGTTGGGACTGGGAATAGAGAGTAGATGGCGCAGCAAATAACACAGTGAGTAGGGAAGACTGAATAATAGGGTTAGGATTTTTTAATTGGTGAAATTACTAAAAAATCCCTATGTTAGAAATAAAGTAAGATTATTTAAGAAATTTCAAACATTCGAAAAATTATCGGGGATGGGGCGGGGATCCCCGCTCGGGTCCCCATGCCTGTTTTGGGGGAATTTTGCTCCCCATCTCCATCCCCACGGGAAAAATTCCCTACCATCGCGGCCCCATTCAGGGCGGTCCTTGCAGAGATCCTCGCCTCCTGAAAATTTTTGACACCCCTAGTGGGGTGAGATCAGATAGTCTAGGAAATTTTTGGTCATTTTCAAATGGTTAAATTACATGGTTGGTTCCCATACTTTCACTAAAATTGCAAATTGGTCGTTATTGTCAAACATGTGCAGCTCACATGTTTAAAATAGAGAATATGTTGAGAATATTCTGTTAAATCAAACACTTTTGAACAACGGGAACTAAATTATAAATTTTAATTCTCTTTAGGGACTCAGTTATAAGTTTTTAAAGTGTAAAGACCAATTTATAATTTTACTAAAAATATAAAGACCAATTGTATAATTTAACCTTTTTTTTAATAGGTATAAATTGATTAATAAAACATAATTCATTCTTTTTTTTATTCTCACCTCTATTTGTATTTATTGTAAATTAATATTCAATTCACACATCTTCTTTGTTTCTTTTTACATAATTTTATATCTTTTACTTTTTCTCTTCTATCTTGCTTATATTTTACACAATAATTTAAAAAATTTGATTGATGGCCACAATCTTTTTTTAGTTTGCTAAACTATTTGTTCATTATATGTTGGGTGATGAATGCCTAAAATACTATAATATATAATGTTCTTATAATATTTTTAAATTTTTTTAATTTATTTTTTATCTAACTATATTTATCAATTAGATATTATTATTTTAGATATTATTATTTTTGTCACCTATATGTTACCTTTTTTTTAAAATAATTTATATTTTTAGAATAATAATATTAAAAATACATGATATAATGATTTGCGAAAAGATGGATGCTATTTTTAATTATTGAAACATTATATTTAAATTCATATTATATTCATTCTCACGTTAAAGTATTTAAGTTTATTAAATATATGTATTAAGTGATGAACTTTCTTAAACATTGAAATATATAATGTATTTATACTTTTATTTGGGTTTAAGATTAGTTTTTAATATTTTTTATTAAATATTTTTTATATATGAAATTAATTTAGTTTAGTTCCACGCAACGCACAAGTTTAAATTTAGTTCTTTATAGATAATTTGTATTAGTATTTGGTGGTTTCATTCAGTTTTAAATAATGTATGTGGCTAATGAAATAAGTATATAAGAAATATTTTCTATTTATCAACAACACGGATTCAAGTATCAGCTATTGAATTATATGTTGAATTTGAAAAATAGGCCGCTCTTCAATCTTCAATAAAGATGTAAATCTATAAAAATTTACAGATATTTCTTTTTAGGTAACAGAAATGCAACACGTGTATACCTGTCTATCCTTGCAGAAGTACGGCACACTAAGAGCCACTAGTCATTACAGCTTGTCTAGCCGGTCAATGTTATTGGTCTCCGTTAATGTAGCTTGGAAATGTGGCCATTGTTTGGATGGGTTTATTGTAGATTTTTTTAATTTTACGAAGATGGAAGCTTTTTTATTATGGTCCTCTATGCGTACATATCCACTTTAAGATTTACCTTTTGCAGCAACATCTATTTAACCCTCTTTTTAGTTCAATGGACTTATCACGTTTCAGAATACTAAAAATAAAAAGTTTATAAAAAATATTTATAAAAGGAAGTTTACATTTCTTTACTTTGTAATACCTTAATATTTCTAAACTAAGTTTAAGCCTTATTTAAATTTTATAAAATTTTTGAAATAAAATTTTTTTATATAAAAATATTTATAAAAGAATAGTAGATAATTAATTTATTTTTAAAAGCCATTTGAAAATAATGAGAACCTTGATCATTAAAATCGTTACTAATTGAAAATATAAGTGAATCTAGTAATATTAACACAAAATAAATATACTAAATTATAAAGACAAAAATAATGATAAACTTTACTCATATCAAATAATCATATAAAATAAAAATCAATTTATTTATATAGTGCCATTGTATCCATTTTCAGTCACTTTGAATTTTAAAATAAAAAAAGTTTAATTATTCTGTTAGTTCTTATAATTTTATCAAATTTACAGGTCTTTACTTTTTTTTTCAATTGAGTTCTTACACTACTTTTAATTTTGTAAATGGATTATTTTTATATTAAAAACGTTAAAATTAATAAAATATTTCTCTCAAAAAAAATATATAGTCAATGATCTAATTAGATTCTTAATTTTGGTTACGTTAAATTTGTGAATATTCAGTTAACTCTAATATTATTTTACACTAGAAAATACTTAATTACAAAATTAAAAATAATGTAAGGATTCAATTAAAAAAAAGAAATATAGGAATCTAATTGTAAATTTGGTAAAACTATAGGGACTAACGAAGTAATTAAACCAAATAAAAACAATAATAATGCAATGCTGTTCAAAGAATAATGTCAGTGTTTTTTTATCTTTTTATGTAGCAAAAAATTATTCAAATCTAATAAATATAGAATTAGGTATGACTATATCTTTAAAAGTTATTTATTTCGATTAAAAATTTATTAAAACTAGTGTTTTTATCTTTTCAAATTTTAAATTAGATACGTTAGTTTTTTAAGTGCATTATTTTTTAATTTTTTATTATAAATTTAAATTTAAAATTACACGTGAATGTTTAATTTTGATGACAAACTTAAAAGATAGGAAAAATACAAAAATAAAAGATATTGATGTGTATATAAAGGATAAATTTAACCTCCTCCTTTATTTATTTTTCAAACAATTTTTTTAATACTTTTTATATATGTGGTTCCTTTTATTAATTAATTATTGATAATGATTCTTAATAAGATAAATAAAACTTCAATAAATTTTTATTAAAATTTTATTTTCTAAATACGTATTTTGGATCAAAATTAAAAAAAAGTTATTTTAGTTAAGATAGTGAATACTCATATTAGCAAGACACCTATTTAATTTACTTCAAAGTTTATAATCAAATTGACGCTAAAAAAAATCTACAAAACATATATATAAGTCAAATTAAATAAGATGGTACAACACTTATGTTAAACAATTGTTGTTCAAAATATTTAAAGAAAATTATTATTATAAGGAGAATTGAATTTTAGGTCTACACTGTCCACAATTTTTTTACCTCTCGTTAAGAAAAATATTCAATAGATCGCTGCACCGTTTGTAGCCACGTGTTCACCGCGGAGAGCTCTACAAAATCCATACAATCAATCTCGAGGTAAGCCACGTTTTGCTCTTCGAATTTCCAGCCTTGTTTTCGAGTTTCATGAGCAAAAATGTTGAAATTTTGGGTTCTTTGATGTTATAGGACCCAACCCTCTTGAAGGAGAAGATTAATCTTGTCTCCTTGGACCTTGGGTGTGGTAAGATTCTCAACCCTAGTGTAATTTGTTGTTATATGATGTTTGGGTATTGAGATGTTGTGTATGGGTATGATGGTTGTGGCTTAGGTTGTGTATATGTGAATATTGGGGCTTGATTGGGACCTTGGAAATTTTGAAAAGAGATTTTTGGTGGTAAAAATCTGTTCTTGGAGGTGTTGAGACCTAGAGGGCTTGTGGACAAGTGGTTTGGAAGTGCTCCGGTTGAGCTTGAGAAATCGGCTAAGATATGGTCTTGGTTTCTCGTATATAATATGTAATGTGATAGGAAATACTTAGGCTAGAGGCCCTAAGATAGGCATTGAATTGTTGATGTTGTTGAATGGTTAAGATATATGATGTGGTCATATATGTGATGATGATTATTGATGCCTTGATGGTATGATGTATGAGAATTATGCATGTTGTGATATATGCTTGATGAGTAATTGAGGTTGAATTGTGGATGACACCATGTTGATGGTGAGTATGATATTGAGTATGTGTAATGATGGTTAATTGGAAATGGTATTAATGGAAATTGGGATGAGAAAGTATGTATGACATGTTTATGTGTTGTCTCTTAGCCATTTGATTGAGAAGTGTTAAAATGGTGGGATGATGTTTTGTGAATTGTGGTGAAGTGTTGAGGTGTGAGTTGAAGAGGCTTGATGTTGATATTGGTACATTTTGATTGATTTCAAAAAGGGTTGAAATTGGCATGTTTTGGTTGATTTTGAAAAGAGTTGAAAATGGCTTGTTTTGAAAATGGCACATTGTGGTTTTGTTTGAAAACATGGTTTTTAGGTATACTTTGACGGGATATAACTTGGACTACGAATCCCCGTTTTGTACCAAACTTATTTAGAAATGAAATTGGATCCAGGATGTCCATGCCATTTGAAGAACGGGCAGAAAATGATTTCAAATGAGAAAGTTAGGTCTATCGGAAGATTGGGGGTTGAATTTGTGAATTCTGCAGCTTTTAACTTAGAAAATTTTTAACAGAATGACCCCCACGCGTAGGCGCACTTGGCGTATGCGTGTCGTTCTTCAAGAAGGCACCATCCACGCGTGCGCGTGGTGTGCGCGGGAGCGTCGATGTGCTGCACCAAATGCCCAGCCTTTTTCCCGAGAGTTGTGCCAGTTTTGTGCCTGGGGCACAAATGTACCGCGCGTGCGCGTGGCTGACGCGTACGCGTCGTTTGGCTAATTTTCAACCCACGCGTCCGCGTGTATGACGCTTGCGCGCCGATGAGCTTTGTGGCCATCCACGCGTGCGCGTGGCCCTGTTTTCATCTCAAAATTGATTTTTGAGTTTTAAAAGCCAATTTTCATACTTCTAAGCCTCTGATCTCACCACTTATGTCTTAAATCATTATGATATGCCTAGCAATGAGAAAAGAAGCTAGTAAATGTGGTAACTTGCGAGTGAAGCAAAGGGAAAAATGAATGATCAATGAGGATCAAAGATGATTATGTGAGGTGCGGAGGATAGCGGTGAAAGTGCTTGTTATGCCATGGGCCGAAGGGCCGTAATTGTTAATGAATTGGCTGGTTATGGATTTAACCGTGAGCCGGATGGTTAAATTATTGCCGTGATACGGCGGAGCCATGATTATGTATAAGTATAAATGCATATATGTTGTTGAATGAATTGTGAATATTTGCACTTCCACTATTGGAGATGAGAGTTTCCCTGGGAGAAAGCAGTGGCTAGCCACCACGTGCTCCAGGTTGAGACTCGAAGCTCTTTTGACCCTATGTCGTAAGTGTGGCCGGGCACTGGAAAGTCTCGGATGAGTTCGCCCCTGTAAATATTCACCAGTGAGGGTGATGGATATGGATCATGATTATGATCAAGTTTATGACGAGTATAACTCGAGTTGGGGATGCGCGATAGAGGGACAGTCCAATGGTTAGCTACCAGGACTTGTCGGGTTGGATCTATAACCGACAAATGATATCATCAGCCGTTAGGGACAGACATCCATCATATGCATACTATGTGAATTGATTGAGATTGCCTACTTGACTGCATATTACTTGCTATTTGTCTAAATGCCTTATTTGTTCCTATTTGTATATCTCTTGTCTAATATAACTGTGTTTGCTATATTATACTCCTGCTCGTGGTTGGGAGGTCTGAAGGAATTGGAAAGGGAAGTATTAGTTAGACTGAAGAATCTTTAGTCAGATGTCCTTTACGGTTTAGCTTGTTTATAAGCTTCGATTTTATCTGGAGGGAGTTCTAGGATTGCCTTCGGCTTTCCTCTATTATTATATATTATATATGTGGAAGCTATTACCATGCTGGGAACCTCTGGTTCTCACCCATGTGGATTTTGTGGTTTTTAGATGCAGGACGTGAGGTTTCTCGCTGAGGCATGTTGTAGACTTCTGGATTAGCGAAGATCCTTTGTTCTCGGGACTCTGTTTTGATTTTATGATTTCTCTTAGATACTTTATCTTCATTGAATAATACATACTGTGATGACTCCTCTTATAGGAGATTTTGGAGAATAGGTTCTCTGTCTTTGTGTCCCTTTGGGTTTCCTTGGGGTTTCCTTATTTTATTTACTTGTATATATATGTTGCTATGCTCGGACCGGTTATCTTCGCAACCGGATTTTGAGTTTTGATGTTCCTGTTTTTGGCACTCTTTTGTATATATATAATCCCACGTTAGTTTATTCTTGTTCGCTACGTTATCGATCGGAGTGTTGCACTTTTCGAGTTACAATTTTTGTTTTATCTCTTTTCTTAAAAAAAGGCTCCTAGTTATAATCATTTTTCACAATACTATTCGTACTAATTTTTTATTTTAGAGGTCGTAATACCTTGCCATCTCTGAATTATGACTTAAGCACAAGACTCTGTATAGTAGGTGTTACACCAATTGTTTTGTAACAATTTCTTTTTGTTTCAAAAGCTCTAATTGTTTTGTAACAAAAAATAAATTTGTCACAAAATGTAAGTATATTTTATAACAAAATTTTTTTTCAAAATGTTAAACACTTTGAAAGTAAAAAAATTTGTTTATATAATTTTTTTAGAATAATTTTATTTTGTTTCAAAAATTAAATTTTTTTACATATTATTTGTATTCATTAATTTTTCAAAATTGTAAATATTATTTTATATTTTTTTAAAAAATTAATATATAATTTTTATTAATAATCATATTAAAAAATATTAACTAAAAATTAATTTGTGAAAGCATAAAGAAATTTAATTAAATTATATTTATAAACTCCAATAATCAAATATAAAAGAAAAAACTAATAGGGTGAATCAGTAAGAAAACCCTAAGTGCTCAACCTCTAATTCGCACCTCACTACTCATCCCTGCGCCGTCTACTCCACCAAGCACAATGGAGCTCCTGCGGCAAGATGAAACACCAGCGTAGTCTCCGGAAGTGAACCGTCTGCTTTGTCTTCGTCTCCTCTCCTCTTCTACCATCGTTTACTCTGCCATCATGTTGTGTGCATTGGAGTCGTGGTCTTTGGTAGTCGTCGTCCCGTCTTGTGCGCCGTAGTTGTGTGGTGTGGTCGTCATGGTGGTGGTCTTCGTGGTGGTGGTCGTTGGCACTGTTCGTGGTCACCGTTTCGTCATCTCTGCTCCTCTACATCCTGTGCATCGTGCTCTGCCTCCGCTGGTCTAATTTGGCTTTCTTTCTTCTGCTGCTGGTCTGGTCTGGTTCGATTGTTTCTCTGCTGAAGGTAAGTGCAATTTATTTGAGTATTGTTAACTGTATTGTTAGTTGATAATCTACTGATGTTAGCTCAAATAAACATGATAGCATTTTTCGAATGCTTAATGCCTTGTAGTTACTTTTTCATGATAGCATTTTTAGAATGCTTAATAAAAATATTCAAATATGAGAGCATTTCGGATTGGTATTGCATAGATTATGTTTTGGATGATAGATTAATTAAATAGATTATGAGGTGTTTGTGTATTTCTTTGGTTTATGGATGAATGCTTATTTGTGTGTGTGCTTATTTACTTTTATGTTAAAGAACTGAAGATTAAGAGATTGGAGCTTCATTAGGGTTCTGTAATTGTGTGCTTGACTCAATGAATGGAATATAATTTAGATAATATAGTATAATATTTTATTGTTCTATTTTTGGAGTCATGCAAAAATATGTATACATTATTAAACAAGCAACAAACTGCAAGAGAAACATAATTGTAAGTAGCCTTCTCTTTGTTAATTATAGTTATATGAAAGTTGGTATCTGATTTTAAAAGTACCCTGCTAATGGTTTTATGGCTTCTTCATATGGTAGTAGAATATAGTCTTTTCACACCAAATGATATTGGCTAAGAAATTTTTAATTAGTGATTGTTATTCAAGCTACTTTTGTTGTTTCAAATCTAAATTCTAATACGAGTTTCAAATCTATTTTATTGTTTTGGAATAGTTTGATTATCATATATATTTTAGTATTTCAACTCATTTTATGATGTTACTACTATTTTGGTTTACTTAATTTCTATTTATATTTTTTTGTGTGCAAATAAATACCACTACATGATGACCTTTGAGAATGATGAAAGTTAAGAAATAAAACTAGCTAGGAAAGGGGCTAAGAAATCAAAAGCTAGTTGCAACTTTAGAAAACTTTTTTTGTTTAAACTGAGTGAATGATGCTGTATTTGATTTATTAAATGACGATGATGCTGAAAATTCTGTTTGTTAGAGTGCAGAATTTATTGAAAGGCTAAAAGCCAAGTTTCATGATTAAATTAATTGATGATACATGTTAATGATTACTTGAGATGATGTTGGACTATTTATTATATATGATGCTATAAATTGATTATAATATATGTGAATTATTTGAGTGATTTATGACTGGATTGTGTTGACTAATGCAAAAATTGTTGATTTCATATGAGTATGCTTAAATGTGAAAACTAACCAAAAATGGTGATTTATTAATCCTGAGCACTTGGGGCTAATTTAATCTTTTCAACAAGTCACAATAGGTAAAAGAAAGTTAGAATGCAAGGTTAGAGTGAGTGAAAAGCTAGGAATCAATTTTTGACCTCTCAAAACCCAAGGTTACATGTTGCAGAATTATGTAGTTTCACACAGCATTTTGTGAACAAAACTGGGAGTAATTTAGCCACTCAAAATGGGTAAAATTATTTTTTATAAAACTTTGATATGTCTATATTGTTTCTCTAAAATTTCAGAATTTTTCGATGTGTGGTTTGGGAGATATGATTTTTAGAAAATGGTCATTTTCTACAGAAATATTGATGTCCGAATTCTGGAACAGCAACTTCAAAATCATATATCTCAATACTCTAAAATTCTTTGGAGGTGAAACCAAAGAGGGGTGAAATATTAGGATGTCTAGTATTTTATGTCCAAATTTCAGGACAATTCGACTTTTATAGAGAAAGTTGTGCTTTCTGGAAGCAGGACTGTTCACTGTTGTGACAGCATCCTTTCCTTAAAATAAAACCATATTTCAAGAGGCATAACTTTTTCTAGAGAAGTAAAAATTCTCTGGGACTTAAACTGGGTGAAAGATGGGTATTCTAGTTCAACCACACCAAAATTTAGGAGAATCCAACAAAAGATAGATGTTATATGATTTTTCTAAATTGGTTACTGCTTGCTGTTTTCTGAAGTGTACTAAATCAGTAGCCGATTTTTAAAAAAATCATATAAAAGTAAATTAGGTGGCAAAAGATATCTCTGGATTAGTGTGGCTTAGCTGTCAAGAAAGTTCAAGATAGTGTGGCTTAGCTGTCAAGTTGTTATTCAGTTTTATTTTTCCATTCTTGCTATACTTCTCTATTTTCAAAATATTTCCAAAAGTTAAGTATATTTGTTATGAGAACTTTGGTGGAAATTGTGCTTTGTAGTGAATTTTAGACAATTGATACTTATGTAAATTTAATGAATTAAATTATGATTAATTAGGCCGAGTTTATATATTGAATTGTCAATTTTTGATAATTTGCATTTTTGATTAGCTATTTTTAATATTTGAGAATAGATTCTTAAAGAATTAGTTAATTTTAACTTGTAAGTTTTAATTTTATTTTTACTCTGATGAAGATATATACTGTTATATGTGGTTTTTTAATTTTGGTTTTCATTGCTCATATTTGCAGGGGTACAAAATTGATGCCAACATGCTAGACTTTATATTGACTAAAATATGCTAGAAGAGTCAAGAATTATAAATTCGATATGATACAATTTTATGTTAGGAAAAAGTTGTGTTTAATTGAATTTGTAGAACTTATTTTATTGTAAAAGAATCTTAATGACATGTAAGATATTCTAATTATCTATATGATTATATATTATATAAATATTAAGTTAGCGTGTTTAGAAAATTAATTGATATATCAATTATTTAATTAAATATTTTAAAATGAATTTTCTATTTTTGTAACTAAGAATAAAAAATGTTACAAATGTAAGTAGTATTTTGTAACAAAATATTATGACACAAAAGTTTAAATTGTTACGAAAACCATTTTGAAGATCAAAATTTGTTATCACTTTTGTAATAACTTTTGATTTTTTGTATTAGAAAAATTTGTTACAAAATATTATTTTGAATTGTAACGTTTCCATTTTTTGTTACAAACACTTTTTATAACGGGATATATTACAACGGTCCCCTTTTTTTGTTACAAAATCCTTTTGTTTCAAAATTTCAACTTTTTGTAACAATTTTTTTGTTACAAATATTGTTTTTTCTTGTAGTGTGCAAACCCATCAGAGTACAAAGCTAGTCTGACATTTCTGCGCTCGCTCGCAAACATAGGATGGATTGAATCAAAATGCTTCCAAGCTTCTTCGTTTGACGGATGCATCATGATTTCATCATCTTTCTTGTTGTTACTATGCCAAGTCATGTGAGGGGCCAAACTCATCGATGCAAATAATCATTTTAGTCTAGAAATTAAAGACAAATAGTGCATTCGTGTCATTGAAATTCCCTTTAACCGGAATTTACCGTTCTGGTTCCTCTCGAGTTGGAACCTCGGCGATTTACAAAATCTACGTTCATTTAGGTCTATGTTTGTCTTGTAGTACAGCATACAACTATTCAGACAACGATCAATTTTCACTGCATTTAAACCCAACTTTGAAACTAGCTTCTTTGCTTTGTAGTGCTTTTGGAGGATGCCAGTGGACCCAACAGATATCATTTTGTTGCAAAGCGTAGCCCAGTTTTTAAAGGACTCTTGGATATGATTTGACTCTGACTTAATACTCATCATCCTAACACATGCAGATAACTCTGAATGATCGCACCCCTCGTACAAAGGTTTCGCAACAAATTCTAACAGATGATAAAATGTCTTTGCTTCTGGGTTAGGCTGTTCTTTAGCCTCTTCCAATTCAATAACACCTGTTGTATGACACACAATCTCATTGTATCTCTCTTGGTTAGCCTCACAAGTCATGTCATTCATGTTTAAATCTCTCGATACTCAAACCCTCGTTGATTGACAACCAGACCTATTCAAATTAGAGGCAGATCGATTTATTTCCTGCTCGTCCACTTCTCCGTGTTCCGTCTAAATCCAATATTCATCCTTGAACCCGTTACGGTAGAGGTGAAGTGTTATGTCCGCCAGTCCTAACCACTTAGTCAATCGACACTTTTGACACTGACACCTAGAAACCCCTTCAAACATAAACAATTCCATGCTGAAATCATGCGTGACAAATGCATCAACTCCCTCAAAGAATTCTGGTTTTAAACTCCATGGGCCATTGTTATCCCTATCATACATTCATAAACAATGACTCGGAATCATATCGAAACACACAATCTAGAATTCAATGAACAATAGAAACTATTTAAGTTTTTAGAAAATTCGGTAGTGTCCCCTATAATTAGAATCTTCTGCCAAATACAATTATTCTGACATACCAAACATGTAGCAAATAATTTAAACAATAATTCATAAACCTTCTCCTTAATTCACTACAATAATATATACTATTTTTTAGGATTATTATGTGTCAAAAAAAATTAAAATTCGTCAAAAAAACAAATTTTGACACTATTTTAACTGTGAAAATATGTTAATAAAAGTTTTGTCAAAAATAGTATTTTTGACATATAAGTAATTGTAAAAAAAGTTTAAATCTTATTTTGATAAATATTGACCGTCAAAAATAATTTGTTAGAAAAATTTGAGAATATATTTTTTGTGATACTTATTAATCGTCAAAAATACTATTTATTTTGACATTTATTGACCATAAAAAATTCTCAACAAAAATTTTTAACAAAGAATGAGATGAGATCTTGAAACTGAAGAATAAACTCAGATTTTGAAGATGAAGAATGAGTAATATGATCCTAAATTGAGAGTAGTGTGATGCCAAAATTGACGGAGCTCAATGAAGAAAAAGAATAATGGAGTAAGTTGAAAATAAATAAGTGTCAAAATTGAGGAGTAACTTTCTACAATCGAATTATTCATAAAAAATATAGAAAATTTGACATTTGTAATATTTGTAAAAAATATATATTAGTTTTTACACTTAACTATGGCCGTTAAAAAAAATCATGTTAAAATAGCTCTCTTTTCTTGTAGTGATTCAGTAACATTCATTAAATAAATACAATAGTTTTCACGTAGGAAACAGCTACAGGCATAAATCATTAACATACAGGCATTCAGTAAAACATCAAATTCTAACCGTTCTAGTGCGTAACCCCTTATAACTCCATAAATTTCCAGCAAACAAGGGATTCGAGAAGGTGCCACTACGCGACCTTCTCCTACTTTGATTCTGTCCCAAAACTCTATCTTAGGAAAAGTAAGTCCAACATAAAATTTAAACAATTCATTATATCCAGAGATAGAAAATTAACTTAAAATATTACTACACATACAACAAAAAAAGGAAACTCCAATTGAGCTCAGAAGCAATTGCACCGTCCTAACGAAAAGGATTACTTATTAAATTCACAAGTTGAAACTAATTCAAAAACTAATTTAAAAAATACATAAAACTCATTATTCTAATTAATTAAACTTAATTCTTAATTCAACTAAACTAACAAGAGGCATGACAAATTTAATTTCCACTTACATTAAATTAACACGACAACGCTTAATAACATACTTCATTAAGTAAATTTAACCACTAATTTAACAACTAAAACTAACAAAATGTTAAATTCACAAAATAATATAAAAAACTATAATAACCATACCAAAAAACCAATCTGATCATAGTGACTATAGGATCTCTTTAACATCGTCGTGACAGAGGCGACGACAACAGCAATGTGAACCTCAACCACGGCGGAAGATGAGGCAGGGACAATAGCAGCAGTAGCAGATTCGCCGAACATTTGCAGCGGTGATGATAGCGGGTGCTTCCTCCTCGGTGCTGATGTCGGCAGCAAGCTCCGGTAGTGGCCACGTTGACTGCTGCCTCCAGAGGTGTGAGCAGATGAGGAGAGAGAGAGAGAGAGAGAGAGAGAGAGAGAGAGAGAGAGAGAGAGAGAGAGAGGTCTTTCGTGTGCCCAATACACAACGTTTCTCTAAACGTTTCCGTCGGATCTAGCTCCTGGTAAATCCAACAACAATGAATGCGCCGATATTTTTTTTCCGCCAAATGTTACCATCGACGTTACTGTCAAAAATAATGTTCCGACCGTAGTAAATCAATGTGACAAATTCATTGCCAAATCTGACGGTAAGTACGACGGAATACTTGCCGCTAATGTCTGATGTCAAATTCGACGGTATTCAACATTTTTCATGTAATAAAAAGTGATGACATGATGATAGAAAAATTATAAAATGAGGATTGCACTACAATTTTATGTAACAATATTAGGAATTATCTAATATGCCAAGAGTTTATTGTGTTATTGTTTTATTCTCTTTTTTATACATTATAAAAAAATCGCAGATAGATAGATAAATAAAAAAATTTTATAAAATAATTTTTTTTCCAAATAAGATATTTAATATTAAAATTTAGTCCATTGATATGAATTAAAGTTTTTTATAATATTTTTTTTTTTGAATTAGATATTTTAGTGTATGAAGTTGAATATAAAATTAATGCTACATTGACTATATATAGATGCTATTCTCTATGATAATATAAATATAGTTCTAAGATGGATGCTTTCTTCTATATGTTGTTGCAATGAATGGCATGAAAATTTTATATGAAATTTAAAACTTTGTGTCATTCATTCACCTTAACACTACTTTTAGTCTCCTTTAATATATTATAATTTATACGTTATAAATAAATTAATAGATAGATAGATAAATAAAACAATTGATTTTCGTAAAATAAAATTTATTCTCTAAATAGGATATACAATATTATGTTCTTACATGGATGATATGACAATTTTGTATGAATTAAAAATGTGTCCTTTATTTACCATAATATTACTTTGGCTCTTCTTTTATATATTATAATTGTAAAACTATAAGAATATAAGATCAATGCTACATTGACTATAGATGCTATTTTTTATGGTAGTATAAATATAGTTTTAAAATAGATGCTTTCTTCTATATTGTTGTAATAGATGACATGGTAATTTTATATGAAATTTAAAATTTGATATATCATTCATTCATCATAACACTATTTTGGATTGTCCTTTAATATATTATAATAGATATTTATGACTCTCTTTAATAGTTGATTATTAATACATTAGCAAAGTATTCTCTTAAATTTTTTATATGTTATTGCAAAAATAATATCACATAGATTTTCACATACAAAAGTTTCATATTGAGATGTTTAAAAAATAATCTGACTATTATAATACATTTTTAAGAATAAAATTCAAAATAGCCCCTAATAATTACCTCGAAAGATAATGAGGCCCTTAACAAAAAAAAAATCCAACCCGGTCCTTGACAATTACCTCGAAAGGACAACGAGGCCCCTGTGTCAA
>NC_029774.3:106473451-106476911 GCF_000817695.3 Arachis duranensis | reverse complement strand
CGGTGCTAAAAAAAATTCAAATTGGTTTTTTTTTTTTGCACAAGGACTAATCAATCCTAAAAAAATATCAAGAGTCGGATTGGGTGTATTTTTTTGGGACCTCGTTGTCCTTTCGAAGTAATTGTCAGGGGCCGGATAGGGTATTCACTCTATTTTTAAACTAACACTTCTCTCTATTTTTATATTCTTACACTCTCACACTCAACCTAACAAATTCATTCTTTCTTTTATAATATATGAATTATTTTTTTTAATAAAAAAATACAATACACTCCTGTACATTATATTTTTAAATATTAATTAACACAATATGTTCTAGCATATTGTAACTGATAAATTAAAAAAATTCTACTACTGCAATTCACCCTGTATTGCAATTGATAAATTAAAAAAATCTATTACTGCAATTCACCCTTTTAAAAATTGTCTCGTCCAAGATTTTAAAAAATACCATAAAATTTAATAACTGAATATAACATCAAACACAAGATCTAAAAAATTTAGCCCCTGTAATTTGTAAGAAATGTTAGTATTTATGAATACTAATAAAAATAATAGTGTTTTATAAAAAAAAAACCATTAAAAAGAAAAAATAGATTCAAACAAAAAAGATGTATCATGGACATAAAAGATATTTTCCTCTTTTTTTTAATTTTTTCCGTGGATTTTTTTTAAATTGTGTATTGTAAATTTGGTTATCTATCCATCTAGAAAAAAGAAAAAGAAGAAAAAATACGAGACCTTTTCCCCCTTGTTTCCATAGTTTTAAAAAACAAATCAAATCAGTCGGTTCGGTCAAAAAATCAATGAACCAAACTTTAAGTCGGTGTAAATCAGTAAGAATCGATCAAAATCGGTCAAAACCAGTACAAACCAGTCTAACCGAACCAGTTTATTTGGAAAATGTTCCAAAATGTTGTAAGAAAGGTTCAAACCAAGAACCTTAATGTTGTAGCATCTTCTCTTTGCCATTCAGCCATCATGCTTTTTATTATTATATATGACAAATAGTAATTATATAGTATACATTCAATTATATAATTTTATAAATATCTAATTTAATTTAATCTTGTATTCTCTATTTTTTAATTAATTATATTTTAATTATGTATCATTATTAATATAAATATAAATTTCACTAAAAATTTATTAATCTGCTTGATATATTTCAATGCTAATATTGTCATTAACGTTATTTGTTTTGATACTAGTGTTAAAATCTATTGATATTATAGTTAAATGATAGGCTTTGTGAATTAATTATTACTCTTATTGTTTCAAATTAAGATACTATTGTAGTAGTATTAACAAATTTTATATTTTTTATATTAATTATTTTTAGGGATAAGTATTGTTTTGGTCCTAACATTTAAGGTCAGAATCAAAACCGTCCTCAACGTAATTTTTTATTTAGAATCGTCCTTAACGTTTTATTTTGTATTAAAATCTTTTTTTTAATAAAATTTTTACTTTTATTACTAAATTACTCCTATTCTAATAAATAAAAAATTATAAAATTTAAAAAAAAAGAAAAGAATGCGATGGGTGGGGAGAAAGAAAAAGGGAAAGGCCGGCAAAGCTTGGAGCCATCGTCGCTGTCGTCGTCGGGAATCACCATTTATCCCACTACCAAAAGAAAGAAAGAAGAAATGAGAAAGGGCCTGCGACAAAGGAGAAGAGAAGAGGGAAAAGAGATGCGCCAGCGCTACTAGGGCTCACCGCCGTCGTCGCGTCGTCATCGGCCCTTGGAGGAAGACCACGCCGCTGAGCCGTCGCTGCCGATTCGTCCAGGAGCTGCCGTCGGAGAAGCAGAACAGCGACGAGAGGGAGATGCGCGAGGAAGGAGAAAGGATGAAGCTCGAGACGGTGATGGAAAGGGAAGAGGCACAGGCAGCGTCGGTGGTTCTGTTTCGGCTTCTGCATCTGCTTCTTCTTCTGCATCTGCTTCTGATTCTGATTTGACTTCTGCATCTGCTTTTTTTCTGCATCTACTTTTTTTCTGCTTTCGATTCTACATATGCATCTGTATTTTCTTCTGCTTCTGCGTTTGTTTTTACTTTGTTTCTGTTCTTAATTTTATTTCTGATTCTGATTTTGATTTATTATTTTTCTAATTTTATTGTTATTGTGTGTTGATTTTGTTGTTGAATTTGATGTTATTTCTGAATTTGAATGTGTTATTATTGGTGTTCTTAAATCTAATTATTAGTATTTAATGGGAATAAAGAAAGTAGTGGTGGTGGAATAAAAGAGGTGGTGATGATGGTAAAAATGCTGGTGGTGGTAAAGGATATTTTTATCCGTTAAGAGTTAAAACCACAATTTTAATATAAAATAAAATGTTAAGAGTTAAAACCACAATTTTAATATAAAATAAAATGTTAAAGACGATTCTAAATAAAAAATTATGTTAAAGACCATTTCGATTCTGATCCTAAATATTAGAGACCCAAAATAATACTTATTCCTTATTTTTAGAATTTAAGACTTGATTAAATAATATTTATCCCTTACTTTTAGAATTTAAGACTTATCCCTTATTTTTAAAATTTAAGACTTATTCTTCATCCCTTACTTTTAGAATTTAAGACTTATCCCTTATTTTTAGAATTTATTTTTAGAATTTAAAACTTATTCTTCATAAAATGATAGTCATAGTCAAGATATATATTTCAAATTTTAGTTTTAAATTTTTTATTTTATTTTTTTATTTATGTAATAACTATATTTCAAATTTTAGTTTTAAATTTTTTATTATTTTATTTTTTTTATTTACGTAAAACCGATTGTAATAGTTCAACTAGTAATTTATTAAACTAATAAACCAATAACTTTATTAACTTAATAACTTTATGATTCGATTACTGATTCTCACAACTATGCTCATTTCTATTAAATTTTTGTACTATGCTTGTTTCTATTAAACTTTTGTCCGTATTAGTTATGTTTTCCATGTTTTTGTTGGCCTAGTTGACAGCCCACACCATAACGCTAAATTTTTGGGGCCCAATTTTCCATTTTACCCTCGCAGGAAGATTCAGGGTTACCGCTCCTGTATCATTCTCAACACTAATTAAGCAAGTTTCCCTTCATAATTCCTTCACTTGGTGTCACACATGTACTGGTAGGTCAATAATTGACCACCATTAGCCACCATTTCTTGTGCTACCATAGAACTAACCTTATAAAAAAACACTGTAAAATATAAAGGAGGTTTGAGAAAGATTATGAAGAGAAAATATAGCAATGGTAGTACTGAAATCTCAGTAGTGAATTGTGATGAAAGTAAGCAGTAAAACCACGTCTTGCAGATTTGACTTGTAGTGTTAACTAACATTTGGCTGTGATGTGAAAAGAGCAGACATATATGGTTAATTAACACAACAATGAGTAACGAAACCCTAAACAAAGATAATTGAAATAGAATTTAAAGATACATACAAGAGGCTATGGCCATGCA
>NC_029774.3:106457727-106473437 GCF_000817695.3 Arachis duranensis | reverse complement strand
ATCAGTCTTGACATCAGGGGATTGGATGGAAGGAGGGTAGAACAAGTTCTTGGCACCGGTGGCGTCTAGAATCTTCTTGCTAAGTGCATCACTTGTGGGAGTTCCGGGTGCAGTTAGATACAGCAACCTGAAGGTCCACTCGAGAAGCTCAGGGCAGAGGAGTTTGATGAGGTATGTCATCCTGAACCATGAGGGTACAGTTAGGCACCTGTCTCCCCTCAAAGTGCTCTTTATTATCGATTCGGCGCATCCACTCACTGACCCCACCGGCACTGCGCTCACCTCCACGTCTCTCAGATCCTGATCAACATCGACCTCCCCTTGTGCGCTTAGGAACTTCCCTTTCGTTATTTCCGACTCTATGTACCCCGGTGTCACGATTGTTATGCCTATTTCCGACCCGACCTCCACCCTCAGCGTTTCATACAGGCTCACCAATGCTGCTTTGCTTGCCTGTTACATTCACAATTCATTAATATGCACAATGCATTATTAATTCGTATGTGTTACTTACGCTATAGATGTGCCTTCTGGGCGCAGGCAACCATGAATCTACAGATGACATGACCACGATTTTGCCTCTGCTCTTCCTCAGATGCTGTAATGCATAACGGGTTGTGTATACTGATCCCCAAAAGTTTGTTTCCTACATATGTATATATCACATAATATTAACTATATACTCATATACATATATCTAGCTAAGAATAATTAAAGGGAACTGATTAATGACCAATATTTTAGAACTAGCACAGTTTATTTTTTTTTAATAGCAGGCAGTTAATAATATTTAAAACAACCAATACTAAAATCAGTCAAATCAGTCACTAGTATAATATTGGTTGAAGTACAAAATATACCTTAAAGAACACAGATATTTATACAAAATTAAAAATTTCGGTGCAAAATTGCCAGACTTAAATTTTTCTCTTGATTAATTACATACCATGATAGGCCTCAAATTGGAGATATCAGGGGTTTCTTCAAACAAGGTAGCAATGCTGATTGCCGCGTTATTTACAAGGTGATCCACTGGCACCATCACATCATCATCACACACACACAACCACAAACACTACTAGTTATGATTAACGATGATTAACTAATAAGTAAGAAGAGGAATTAACGTAGTAATTAACATACGTCTTCCAAAATGATTGACAGTTTGGTCGATCAATCGCATGCAGTCCTCAGGCTTGGAAACATCGGCACGCATAACGATAACATCGGGAGATCCAAGATGACGGGCTGTGTCAGCAACTTGATGGAGGGCAGTTTCCCTCCTCGCAGAAAGCGCAAGGCAAGCACCCCTCTTTGCATACTCGTACGCCAAATACTCCCCAATGCCAGAGGAAGCACCTGTGATGTGAACCACTTTACCAGCCACATTCTCACTCAGCAACCAGCTTAGGATGGACACCATAAACTTGAGGCCCCAGTACGGTGGCAAGAACAGGCATAGGAAAAAGAAGGTGAAGGGAGGAGCTACAAGGTTCAGAAACGTATGAATCAGGTCCATTATGCTAACAATCTTGGGATGAGGGTGCGTGTAGCGTAGTAGAAAATGTGTTAATAAGCATGGAAAGGTAGAAAGCCTAATTAACAGGGTGTCACCAGTGCATGGCAAGTATATGACACGTATTATCATGACGTCTGGCTCTATATATCAATCGGCCACGACCTCCGCCATATCAGAATCTTATGTCCAAGTGTACATATCACGCTTTCTCGAGTCTCTCATTTTATTGAAGTGCCACTACCTTATTAGCTTACATTTCATCTTTTAACTATTAATTTTAGACTGCAATGTTAGTCCGTGTAATGCGCAAAAGTGACCACTATTACATAAAGTTAGTAATAAGAAATAAAGGTAGTGCATGTTGACAAATTAAGTTCAATGCTATTTGACTTTTAAGCTTGTTTAATTAAGATGAGATTGTGTGTAAAGTAGTAGGACAATTAAATATTTAAATCTCATTCGAGGGTGCAAACAAAGACCTCATCACATATATCATGATCGATCCATAAAAGTTTATTTCACACTTCTCAACAACTTATATGTTACCATCGGATTCACATACTCTAAATTCAGTTATTAATATAAAATATATTATAATAAAATAATATTTAAAATAAAATTTTTAAGTTATTTTAAATTAGTTTTTATTTTTTAAATTAATTAAATAAATTCTTTATTCTTAAAATCATAAATTTTTATTAATCTAAAAATTATTAAATAATAATGCTATCGTTAAATAATAATTAAATAATAATACTAAAGAACTAAGATGGTTCCAGCCAAATGCCATTGGATCACAACTAGAAAATAGATTAATACAGACAGATTTACAAACGAATTTAGTCTTTATTACAGACGGATTTTTAATTACCGACAAAATTACCGACGGATTTTGTCTTTCTGTAAAAGCCCCGTCAAAAATTATTTACTGACGGATTTTTTTCTGTCGAAAAATTACAGACGGATTTTTACCAGTTACCGATGGATTTTCTTTCTGTAAATTCTGCATCCATTTTTTCGAAGGCGACGAACTTTCCAACAGATTTTCCGTCTGTAATTACAGATGGATTTTCCGACGAATTTTCTGTCTGTAATAACAGACAGATTTTTCGACGAATTTTCAGTCGATAATTATAGACGAATTTTTCAAATTTTGAATACAGACAGAAAATCCGTCTGTAAATCTATCAGCAAGGTATTTTTTTTTGGATTTTTTCATTGCAAAATACACCTTTTTCCATACAAAATAAATATGAATTTAATAAATAAACTTTTTTATCTAATTTGTATTCGAATATTTATAATATTTCAAAAAATAAACAAATTTATTGTATTATCAAACTGAAAGAAAAAAGTAATAAACAAGAAAGCTAATATAATTCAAAAAAATAAACAAAGTGTATTGATACATCAACTATAATAATAAATAACTATACATCAACAAAATGTGTTAATACATCAACTATAATTCAAAACATAAATTCAGTGTATTGTTCTTCCAGGATCAGCTAAGAAGCCACCAAAGAGGCCAAGAAGGTTGAGAGTTCCCATTAAATTGGTAAATATTGTAGCAGATTTAGTTGATGGAAGATTCAAAATTCCAACCAAGAATATGACCAAGTTCATAGATATTTTCATAACACATTCTTTCAGCTAGTTCAGTTCCTGCATAGTGAAAAAAAGTATGCAAATTTAGAGAGTGTGTAAAAGAGAAGTGAATTTTTGAGAGCACCATACAAAAGTTCCATATTGCGAGACTGATCAACAACCTCCTAAGGATTCAGATCATAATAAAAACTTACTCGTGCTGTAAAAACCTAATGAATTCCATATAGATGCATCTAAGAACAGATAAACTTGTATATGGAATACCTTATGTAAAGCGTTCACCAAAGCTGGGATGATACTGTCACTCAAAAATTTCAAATAGGATGCATCCCGACCTTGAGATTGCCCTTTTCTCAATAGCCAACTTTGCAGAACGTAATAGCTCCGGCATTGCTAAAATAATATAGGAAATCATAACCATTAAAAACAGCTGGGATAATGGCATAAAGCAACTTAATGAGCAGAGGAAAATTGTTAACAAAAAAAGATGCAACGGAACAATCATTCTTATACCTGAAACAGCTGCTTTTCTAACCTCCTCATAGAAGTAAAATTTAAGAAGTGGAACTAAAGTTCCTGCAACCTGTCCCACATGCAATTTAATACTCAGAAAAAGATGTTTCTATAAACAAAGTGCAATATGTAAAGGTGTTATTAACTTTTATAGTGTTTCCTGTCTAACCTGATCAATCCATGGAAAGAATCCTTCCTTCAACTCATCAGCATAATAGCAAAGCATGTTACAGGCTGTGGCCTTTTCTTCCAGAACACTAGTTTTGATACCAATTCTTTTGTCCCCAAGAGTGATGGTCTCCATACTATAATAGTATAATGAATAAACAAAACTTAGTTGGATTTATCTTGCCTAAGTAAAATTATCTATACAGAGGAAGGTCGGTTGGATAGTCCAACCTGAAGATTACCATTGTCAACATCACCCTTTGTACTAGAGGAATCTTGCTGCTGAAAAGAAGTGGTTGACGAAGCTTGTGCACCAGCTCTTTCTTGAATTTTCTTTTCAAGCTCTACTTTTTTGACATCTAGGAGATGTTTCCTTTCTTCAGAAAGAATACCTTTGTCCCCAGTCATTATTGCACTCTCAGTTTTCTTGGAGAATGACGTAGCTTCCAGAGATTTTCCAGCAGAAGGGGACCCTGAAGAGTTATTATTATCAGGTTGTCTCATATTGTTCAGACCTCCAAAAGGCATCATGGCCCCTGACGAGGTACCCAATTCAACAGAAGATTGTGAGTTTTTTTTGTGGTCAGTATGATCCTTTCCTGAATTTCCATCATATATCTTCCCATCAGTTACCAGTTAGGTGAGGAGAATAATTTATTATTTAACAATTAAATAAACACCAGTCACCTTCTCTAAAAAAAGTGGTTCCAAGAGCAATTTCAATATGTAGTTGCTTTGGTGCTAAACCATTTCTGCACATTTAAAACAATATATGAAAATATAATAAAACTTAGTTTGATCTTTTCATATTTAAATACTGGTAGCAAAGTTACGTTTTTACCTAAATGCTAGAAAACAAGGCACTGAGCTCGGAGCTGTTTCAACTGTTATTCTTTGAAAGGCACACCAGATGATCCACCAATCGTGGATCTTGCCATATATCTGGTAAAGCAATCAACTTGACTCACATACACCCTCAGAAAAAAAAAACTTGACTTATATAAATAGCAAGTACTTTAAGTTTTAATTTAGAATAATGGACATCCCCATATACTGTCAACTTAAGTTAGATGATTATAGAAATTATAGTAACTAGTAAAACTAAAAATAAAATGGAAAGAGAAAGGCTTAAAGTCATTATGAACAAAAAAATTAATGTCAGGCAATAACGAGAAATTAAGGACACATTTTAATTGTTCATCTTTATTGCAATTATTAAAGCCACTATAATTTTTATTTTATTTTATTTTTCCTCCTCCAAGTTTCAAAACGACAAAATGGCACCATGTCCAGTAAATAAACAGTAATAATAGAGATTTCTCAGTTGAAACATCAATTCCAAAAATCTGGCGTAATAGTTGGGATTGAATAGGCAATATACATGTATTGAATAAAAAAATGGAGCAAAAAGGGCATACTTCACCCATCATAAATAAGAAATCCTGAGCTCCAGCATTATATACAAGTATACGACAAATACCAGGCCTATTTTAGGTTCATCAGCTGAAGTAGTTGTGGAATTGTTAGTTCAGAGAGAGGGAAGGTTCAAGAACCGAGGAAAGTTTACAGAGGAAGCCCTAGGTCAAAAGCAAGTTACTTCTGACTGAGGCAAGAAAAATGAGACTTACAAGAGCAAAAACTCAAAACTCTATTTACTCCGTCTACTATATATACTTCCTTAACTAAATCTGCTAACTAACCGTTCACCACTATTAACAGCTGTATAACAAACTTTTTCAAAACTGCAAAGTGTGTAACTAACTTGCTAATTAATCTGACTCCTCATGTGATAGCCCCTCTCAAGCTGGAATTGGCAAAATCAACCATTCCAAGCTTGCTATGACATCTCTCAAAAATGCTTGGAGCTAGAGCCTTTGTAAATATGTCTGCAGTTTGGTTTGCAGTGGAGATTGGGAGTAATTTGATAACCTTTTCTTGCCATTTATCTCTCACTATATGACAATCCATCTCAATGTGCTTTGTTCTCTCATGGAAGACTGGGTTTGCTGCAATGTGTAATGCTGATTGGTTGTCGCAATATATGGCTATTGGCTTCTCCAACTTCACTTTCAAGTCTTGCAAGATGTAGGTCAGCCACTGAGCTTCTCTAGTTGCCATTGCTAATGCCCTGTACTCTGCTTCGCATGATGAACTTGCAACTGTATTTTGTTTCTTACTCTTCCAAGATACAATTGAAGTTCCCAAAAAAAAAAACAATACCCAGATATTGATCTTCTACTATCCGAACATGTCCCCTAATCACTGTCTGAGTATCCCGCTGGCTCTAAGTCTGAATGAGCTGAAAACATCAACCCAAGTGCTGGTGCTCCCTTGAGATACCTTAATACTCTAATGGCAGCTTCAAAGTGTTTATATGTGGCACAATCCAAGAATTGACTGAGTTTTCCAACTGCATATCCAATCTCCGGTCTGGTGTTGGTCAAGTACAACAATTTTCCAACTAACTTCCTGTATTCTGAAGTTGAGCTTAATGGAGTTCTAGAATTCTTTGACAATGGCACTGTGTAGTCCATAGGTGTCGAAACTGTTTTGGCTTCAAGTAATCCATACTCTTTGAGAAGGTCGATGCAATATTTTCTCTGACATACAGTGATGCCCCTCCTGCATCGAGCCACCTCCAACCCCAAGAAGAATTTAAGCTCTCCCAGGTCCTTGATTCTGAATAGCTCATGCAAGTGATGCTTGATGAATTCAATCTCCCTTAAATCTGTCCCTGTTACAATCAAATCGTCAACATAAACTAAAATAACAGTGAATCCTCCTTTTGAATCTTTAGTGAACAGGCTGTAATCATTTCTGGATTGTTGGAAGCCAACTGCTCTTAGAGCATCACACAACTTTGAATTCCACTGCCTGCTTGCCTGTTTTAGGCCATAAAGAGATCTGTCCAACCTACACACCATGTTTGGTGAAGAAACATTCAACCCGGGTGGAGGTTTCATGTAAACTTCCTCCAAAAGATCACCATGTAAGAAGGCCGTATTTACATCTAGTTGATGTAAGTGCCAGTTCTGCACAGCTGCAATGGATAGCACAATCCGCAATGTACTCATCTTCACTACTGGACTATAGGTTTCGAAATAATCAACACCAGCAGTTTGTGTAAAGCCCTGTGCCACCAACCTGGCTTTGTACCTGTCAATGCTACCATCAGAATTCATTTTGAGCTTGAACACCCATTTGCAGCCTACCGCCTTTTTTCCATTAGGTAGAGAAGTCAAAGTCCAAGTCTTATTTTCTTTCAATGCAGAGAGTTCAGCCTCAATTGCCGCTTGCCAACATGGATCACTGATGGCCTCAGCATAGCATTGTGGTTCTTTAATGGGATTTGGCAATAGAGGGTTTGTAGAGTGTTGAATTTGTATATTATGAAATTGAGACTGTGACTCACAAAAGAGAATAGTTGACTCTTCAAAAAAATTTTCAAAAACTTTAGGATAAAAATCTTGTAAAATTCCAGGATTGAATTGAAGATTATTGATGTAGTTGTGATTTATATCCGATGCAGTGGTCATACAATGATAGTCTGCTAAATATGATGGTTTTCTCCTGATCCTATTTGATTGTCTAATGTCTAAGTGTTGATGTGTTTGTGGTGGTACATTGTATATGATCGAGCTGTCATTTCCAATGGTTTCATGAGATGCTGATGGATAATTGTGTTCTGGTCGTACCACAGAACTTGATAGATGCAGGTCTTGTCTAGTTGAATGAACTAAGGAGCCATGTGATGTATGTGATGAATCATTGAATGAATTAGATGAATGCAGGTATGTTCCATTTGAGTGGTTTAAAGGGGCTTGTGGTGTATGTGAGGGCTCAATGAATGGATCCTCAAAATTTACCATGATACTTGGTTTTGGAGTTAGTGTCATAGTGTCAGATACTTGGTTATTGCCATTGTTGAAATATGATTGAAAGGGAAATTCATGCTCATAGAAGTATGTGTCTCTAGATAAGAATATCTTCTTTTCATTTAAATCATACAAGATGTAACCCTTAACTCCACTTTGATATCCTAGAAACACACACTTCTTTGCTCTTCCATCCAATTTGGATCTGCGAGCGTTCAGCGTTGAGGCATAAACCAAGCACCCAAAGACATTCAAATAACCCAAGTCTGGTAACTTTCCTTTTAAAATTTGATAAGGTGAAGTGTTTTTCAGCAATGCACTTGGAATCCTATTAATCAAATGAATTGCATGTGCTGCTGCAAAATTCCAAAAACGTTTTGGCAAGTTAGACTGAAACAACAAAGCTCTTGTGACAGTCAAGATATGTTGATGTTTCCTTTCCACAATGCCATTTTGTTGAGGAGTCTCAACACAAGAAGTTTGATGCAAAATTCCTTTTGAAGCAAAAAATTTTAAAAGTTTAAATTCAGGTCCATTATCTGACCTAATGCATTTTATTCTTGTATCAAATTGTGTCTCAATCATGTTTACAAAATTCTGAATTAAAATTCTAGTTTCACTCTTGGTTTTCATGAAGAACAACCAAGTGAACCTACTTTTATCTTCAACTACTGTCAAAAAATATCTATGACCTGACAAAGTTGCTGTACCTATAGGTCCCCATATATCCATGTGCACTATGTCAAACAATTTTTCTGATTTTGTAAGTCTTATTGGAAATGGTAATCTTTTTTGTTTGACATAGTGACACGGATCACAAGGTTTATTGCAATTTGTGTTTTTCAGGAACTCATAGTCCCTTTTCATTACATTTATTCTCTCATTTGGCAGGTGCCCAAGTCTGAGATGCCATAGAGTGCTTTCAGCAGTTTGTGAGGGTTGTGAGATGTGTGTTGTGAGTGCAGATGCATGCGCAATGTTGTTATGTGTAGCTGGAACAGGAATTAGACTTTCAAATGCATAGAGTCCCATTCTTTGTTCAGCTACACCAATAATCTTCGTGGTAGCTTTGTCCTGAATTTCACAATTATCCTCATCAAAAACCAATTTGCATTTTAAATCTTTAGTCAACTTTGACACAGCAATCAGATTAAACTTAAAGTTTGGTATGAAAAACACATGGTTCAAGAAAAACTGGTCTGAAAACATCACCTTTCCTGCTAATTTGGCTATGGTGTGTGAACCATCTGGCATATTTATCAAAACAGGTTTAATTTCTTCAAGAGTTTGAAAGGACTTAGTTGAAAAAGCAACATGATTAGTAGCCCCTGAGTCAATTACCCAGGAACCTGGAGAAAATACTGAAAGAGACATGATGTATGAAATACCTTCATTGGATGGAAGAGTTGTGGTATAGATCTGGTTAATGCTATGCCTTGGTTGTGCATCCTGTTGGTTCAAACAGACACTTGGTGCTTCTCTTTGTTCTGAATTAAAATCAAACTTCGAATTTGCTTCACTATCCTTTTGGATTTCATTGCTGATTTCATCACTGTTCTCATCAGCTATCACATTATTGATTGCATTCCCACTGCCTCCATTTTTCAAGTGTGGGGGAAATCCATGTTTCCTATAACAAACATCCACCAAATGACCATTCTTGCCACAGAAAGTGCAGTACCTTGAGTTTCTTCCACCTCTTCCAGGATTTCCTCTTCCAATTCCTGATCTGCCTCTGCCTCTTCCTCTAAAACCTCCAGAATTTTCCATTAAAATTCTGTCTTCTACCATCTCACCCGCGTTCAGTTGCCTTTCTTGTTGCAGCAACAAAGAAAACGCTTCATCTATACCTGGCAGTGGCTTTGTCATCATGAGCTGTGATCTGGCAGTGGAGAATTGTTCATTCAGCCCCCTTAGGAGCCTCACGACACAAGAATCCTCTTTGTATCCTCTAACCACGCTGTATTCACAATTGCATCTTCCTCTACAGTGAGAGCACTGAGGGATTGGGCGATAGTTATCCAATTCTTCCCAAATTCTTTTCAATTTCGTGTAGTATCCCGTGATCGAGAGATCACCTTGCTTCACAGCGAATAACTCTTCTTCTAGCTCAGCAATTCTGAAGATATCACCTTGTTGATACCTGTGTTGTAGCTCCTTCCAAAGCTCCATGGCTGAATCGATCCATAGCACACTTTGAGCAATTTCTGAACTCAAAGATAGGCTTATCCATGAAATTACATAGGTATTGCACCTTTCCCATGCTTCAAACAAAGAATCACTACTTTCTGGTTTCTCAATTGAGCCATCTATGAATTTTACTTTGTTCTTCGATCTCAACGCACGCCACATCGCTCTTTCCCAAAGATGATAGTTGTTCGTTCCAAGAATTGTAGAGATTAATGGTGTACCTGGACTTTCTCCAGGATGAAGGAAATACGGACTTGTAGGATCCAGAGATGGATTCATCGCTGTTCTGTTATGACTTTGCAAGATATTGATCTGATTCACCAGATTCGCGAGCGTTTGAACGTCAATCGGCGAAAATGACGATGCTGAGTTGCCTGAGGATGCTGAGTCGCGATCCATGGTTTGAATCTTCAAGGATTCTGGTTCTGCTCAATGCTCCTTCCAATTTTCGCTGTTGATTCCTTCTTTCTCCCTTCCACGCTCACCGCACCATGTGGAATTGTTAGTTCAGAGAGAGGGAAGGTTCAAGAACCGAGGAAAGTTTACAGAGGAAGCCCTAGGTCAAAAGCAAGTTACTTCTGACTGAGACAAGAAAAAATGAGACTTACAAGAGCAAAAACTCAAAACTCTATTTACTCCGTCTACTATATATACTTCCTTAACTAAATCTGCTAACTAACCGTTCACCACTATTAACAGCTGTATAACAAACTTTTCTAAAACTGCAAAGTGTGTAACTAACTTGCTAATTAATCTGACTCCTCATGTGATAGTAGTAGAACTTCCACTATAATGCCCAAGCATCCCACTATGCTGCATTGAACTCGAGAGAACTGATTCAGTCATTTTGTATGCGCTAGTGGCAACCCCCATCCCTCCATGAACCATTGGATGAGCACCTGAAATTTAGCAAAATTGATCATGTAATTATTATACCAAACAAGTAAAAACAGATATTTTTCTAACTCGTTTTCCACCAGTAATTTGGCATTTGCAAGAACATTAAAAAAAATAGGAAAGATGTATCCCAGAAACATAGAAAGCTCAACTGTCATCATCACAGAAGTGAAATAAAAGAAATGAAAATAAATAAAAATGAAAAAAGTGTATTCTATTAGATTCTTGGATTCCCATAGTATATATAGGCATGCACTCGTTAATCTTTCTTCAATGTTTTCCACTAACTTCTGGAGTTGGCATTGCTATTTTATGCATAAATAATTCAAATTGTTTGCAGATCTCAAACCCAAAAACAGAGGTTCATAATATACACGATGAATATAGCACAATTTACGAATCCATTACTTGAACCTGGGAAGAGGAGCATTTACAGATAAGTTGGAGTTTCATCAATCACGTCATTAGGAACAAGACAAATAAAACAAGGGAATCTGAGATGTTTGAAAAGCTAATACATATTTTTTCTGAGTCAAAGATACTTAAATCATGTATACATAATGAGAACCACCTTGAAGTTTACCAGAAGCAATATGAGCAGAGGAAACCTCTGTATCTTCTGGATATTTAGAATTCGGAGCACATGGTACTGGATTGCCAATCTTTGTTGGGCCTTCTTGGTTGGCCCTTTGCATTTGACTACTACTTGGAACCCTATTAAAGTTAGTCAGCTCTCCACTTCTAACTGGAAGACCATCTGATGATTCAGCCTTAATTGTTAACTTAATTAAACAATTTTATCAATATAAAAGAGAAACCAAACGGATCTAAAACTTCAAATTCTAACCAATATACTTAACATCCAGGCAGCTGAAAACACAAGTGAAATGCAAAGGATAACCTTTAATGAACCAAACTAACCAAGAGGATGAGAAACTCACTAGATTGCTATTTGAGTATATTTATTGCAACTGGTAGTAAAGTCTTTAGCAGATCAGTTTGAGGCCCAATTGCAACTGGTAGTAAACGTAGAAGTAATACATTAGCTTTTTGTTCTCTTATTTTCACCTGAAGTTAGTTGCTTAAACAAAGTTAACATGGATCCAAAGAAAGAACAAAACATCACACGTATATTTACAATTCCGAATCACAAGAAAACTCCTTGTCCTCTATAAGAAGAGGCAGTCACATATGTATATATTTTACTAATCTTAGGTAAGGCAAATGAATTGGTTCAGTTCAGTTCTATATCTATATAGGTTATCTAGTTGCTTTTACTTCATTTTTGGTAGCTCTTGTTAGCCATAATAAGATAGTGATTTATATTGAGAATAAGGGAGTGTTTTACCTATCAAAAACTCATTCTGACACATCACACACCCACAAGCATTAAATTAAAGATCTACTGTATTTAAATTAAAAGGCCTAGCAGTCAGTCAGAAAATAAAATTAAAAAAATAATGACTACTACAGTATTAATTACTACTTGATCCATCACAAGCATATGAAGAAGTGTAATCTAATTAGAAGCTAGTGTGAGTGTGAAGAATCCTCCAATTTATTTGTTTAGATAGAAATTAATTGAAGTGTAGTTATGTGTCACCATAAAAATCACCATCACTACAACAACTACTAAACATTGCATGGCTACATGAACCAAACAAAACAAGGCTACAGTATCCTATCCTAAATCAAAATTAAATTTAAATAATTAACGTTTAATCTCCTTTCAGATTTAAATATCTACCTTCCCACAATAATATAAGATGCTAATATATATTATATTCTAGGGAAAATTAAATGTCGTTAGGACAGAAGCATAATGCCATGAAAAAGTCAAGGATTTATAAATGTGGAGATAATTACAATACAGCTCACATCAACACCTTACATGTATGTATTAAAACTAGCTGATTAGACACTTGTTAATTAGCAAACTCTTAGAATAATATCCATGTCTTAAAAGTACCATTTTTTTCCTAATTAATTGATATAAATAGAACCAAACTTTATAGTTCCCATCCTCAATTATCAGCTAGCTACTCAGCACATCATGCTCATATATATTTCATTCAGAAACCACTTTGGAAATATAATGAAGAAGAAAATTAAAGTATGCTGCCAAGTTGATGAGAGAAAATAGAACAATAATTCCACTTTATTTATAACACATGCATGATAAAAGATATTATATGCAGAAAATTAATGATCATGATTCATAATTTCTAATGGTGGAATCACTTATTAGTACCATCAATAACATACGTTTTACAAAGTGTTTGACTCATAAAAAGATGAGCAACAAATAATACATCAAAGATCTTGTACTAATCTCAAAACTAAAACTTGATCACACATTTTTATTCATCCATTTTTGTTAATTGTACTAACAGAGTATATCAGAAAAAAACTTATGCGCCATAGACTGAACAAAAACTCTCAAAACTTCATTAGTTATTACTAATAACGAATAACATATAACAAATCAAAACTTGGCATAAAATTAAGTGTGATTAAGAGGGAATACATTAAGTTTTGAATGTATGAAATAAAAGATAAAAGATGATAGTGCTTACAGAGAAAGCAAGTGATCGAAAGCAAGAAGCGCTTCTATCTGCAGGAGAAGTGCATTCAGAGTAATCGTTTTCAAGAATATACCATAAAAATATATATAGGATTAACACCAAAATGAAAATAAAAAATAAAGATCCTAATAAATACAAGAATTAAAAATTGAATTATTAGAAGGTTTAGAAGCTAGCTCTCTTATTGAGGATAAATATACCACAGGCCATCGCTGAACCACATGCAACCAAAAATCACTCAGTTTTTGCTCCAATCTTGAAAGAGTTGTACTATATTGTCCTGATGTTGAAGGACTAACCGCAGAGTCTTGTGAACTACGGCTCCTATAGCACTTTCACCATAACTCTCAGCAAACTCTGAATCAGCAAACAAAAATTTTATGAACAAAATTAACAAACTACACAGTATTTAATATTATCATTGTTTATGAACAAATATGAACAAAATTATGAACAGCAAACAGACATTTTATGAACAAAATTCACAAAGTACACAACATTCAATATTATCAGTGCTTATGAACAAGTATGAATAAAAAATGAGCAAAATTATGAACAGCAAAGTGACTGTTTAACAAACTACACAGCATTCAATGTTCTCAATTTATCGTACTCACCGGCTGCGAGGAGGAAGAGCAGTGGCAGAAATACAAAAGGAGAGCGACAATTTATTGTACTCAATTTATCGTACTCACCAACACAGAGAGAGAAGGAGAGCGCTCGAACAGAGGAGACGGCCAACGAGCTTCCAATCACGGCGACACAGCTTCCTACGACGGCGACGGATCTTCTACGGTGGCGGTGGAGACTGTGTTTGTGTAGGGGCTGCGGTGGCTGCGGGGCTGCGGGGCTGCGAGGCTGTGGGGTTGCGAGGAGCTGCGAGGGTGATAAAATTAGGATTTTCAATATTTTTGACGAAAAATCTAAAACAGACGGATTTTTCGTCTGTAATAATTTAATAAAACGCAGCGTTTTGTCTATTTAATTACAGATGAATTTTTTGTCTGTAATCATTTTTCACTGAAAAAATTAATTTTTTCGATGGAATTATCGACAGATTCTCTTTTCCGTCTGTAATTTATGCTAATCCATTTTTTTGTTTTTCGACAAAAAATCCCTCTAAAATTTCCTTTGTATTTCAGTGGGATAAAATCTGTCGGAAATATCCGTCTGTAATAACTAGTTTTCTAGTAGTGGATGAATCTAAAATCACTATGTGAATGGTGCTTATGTTAGACATTAAGATATTTTTTGTAAATTAGATGGTTCTGACTCTATTTTCTAATTTATCATATTTTAGGCATTTGGATAGGAAAGAATGGTGAAGAGATAAAAGCTAATTGAATAAGTTTTCGTGATTTATCTTACAATGATACTGAACATATCTTCTGCTAATTTGAATGTGGTGAAACATTTAATAACTAATATTTTAAATTATAAATAAATAAAAATAATTACAATATTTATAATTAATTAAGTTGTTACATTCTTAGCTGATTTGGAGTTGGTTCCATATACTTTTTCATAATTAAATATTAAGTTGGCACTTAATTGTACGTTGATGTGAATACACAATAAGTTCAATTTAAATTGATATTTTAAATTTAATTAAAACATTTAAATTGATCTATTAAAAATATAAAACTCTAATTTTAAAATGTTTATTTTTATCGGATCATCTTCATTTCTACTCTTTCTTATTATTGTTATTTATAGTACCCTCTTATAAAGTTTTGAAAAGTCATTCTTTTAGGTAAAATATGATAGACGATGATAATAAAAGTCAAGAAAACTAAATAAAAACAATCTCAGTAAGAGAAATTACAGTAATAAAAGAATTCATACTAAGAGTAAGAATATTGTATTATACAAATGTAGATCGTGTATGGTGATTAAGTATTTAGTAAAGTCAGAAAATTCAGGAAAATTTTTTATGAGTGTCCCAACTCTGAGGTAAAATTTTTTATCTGGTAAAATTATTAAGTTGATACAAATTTAAAGAGATGATTTGGTGATTGTTAATTCAATATTTCTTTTTAAATTATTGTAGTTTAGAATTTACTGTAACTTCTTTCTTTGAGGTGATAGATATAAAAAAAATTTTAATGAATTCAATAGGAGAATGAAATTTTTAGAGAGTAATATTAACGCATTGATGAAAATGTTAATAATGCTGCTATTATATGTTGTAATAATTATTGGGTTTGATTTTGGTGTTTGGTTATTTTGGTTTTTAGTTAAGAAATAGTTAGAGTATGAGTAGAGACTGACCTACTTTTAGTAGAGAGGGGCCTTTACCTCCACAAAATTAAAAAAATAAACTAATATATATATATATATGTCTTTTATTATATT
>NC_029774.3:106439356-106457545 GCF_000817695.3 Arachis duranensis | reverse complement strand
AATATTTATTCATGTTAAAAATAAAAATAAAGTCATTATAAATTTTTTTTATTATTGTAAACATTATATTATGTGTGAAATTATTTTTTATTATTTTAAATACTATAATAAGTGATTATGTGTATATTTCTTGTTCTTATCAATGTGTGTAGCTTAGATAGTTCTAATTTAAAATTTTAACTATATCTAAACAAATTTGGGTTGGTCGAGTGATTAGTTTAGTCGTCCGCTTAAGTAAGTATTAGGAGTTCGAATTCCGTCTCGTATGTGTAGCAACTCATTAATTATCTTAACTGAAACTCAAATTCACGATAGATTAGTCTTTAACTTGTTGGGTATCGTGAGAAATCCAAAAAATTATATCTATTCCTAAATTTTATTATATTTTTATCCTCACGGCTAAATTTTTCTGGGTCTGTCACTGAGTATGAGTGTGTTCATGATCATTATGTTATGATCATAAATGAGAAGTTAAGTTTTGTCAACTTTGTATTTCATTAAACTGGATGAAGGTCGGATAATCTAATGACAAAATAAACCTAATAAATATAAATTTTTAAATAGAACAACCTATAATATATCATTATAATTATAGTAACCATGATAATTGTCTCAATAAAAGTACAGAATAATATCAATTATACAACAGTTTAGTGCAAAATGCAAATATATAAACTAGGCTAAAAATTTATAACTAGGGTCATATCATCATGAACAAACACTAATAAAATACAAGTTTAGACTTAATCCATTACAAAGCAAATCAGAAACAACAATTAAAGCAATAACACCAAATTACTCGTATAAAGTAACAACTAAAGTCTTCATGACATGACATCATCAAACTTTTTTTTTGGTATCTTAAATCCAGGTATTATTGGAACAAATTTCAATAAAATTTCCATCTTTTTAGATATTTCTGCCCTTACTCTTTCCATTATCTCTCTTAAAATCACATTAGCAACACCAACATTTGACTTTGGAGAACTAGCAATATCAATAGATGACCTAAAAATTTGTTTTGCCTAATTATTTTTTACTTGGATAACTGTCAATCATAACAACTAGAATCAACTATAATACTAATATTTATAATATTAATAGTAATAGTTGATCATAATACTAAATAAAATTGTTCAAATTGTGGCTTTTAAATAATTTTAGTAACATAAATGATCTTAACAACACCTTAAACAGCAGTATCTTAAGCAGCAACAACATCTTCTATAGTAGTATCTTGAGCAATAATACCTTGAACTTGGGCAACATCTCCGCTTGAGTAACAACATGTCCACCTTATTGGGCACAAGCTTCATCACTAACTTAGTGTTCATCAACTTGATCAGTTATTTGTGGGGCTTCTTCTCCAGCATTATCATCAGCCTGTTCTACAGCTGCTGTTGTCTCCTCTATCCTTAGCTTTTTTTTTTTACAATTTCATACTCTCTTGTATTGTGACCAATATCACCATAATGTTCTACAAGTGAACTTGTCATATTGTCTTTTTAATTTTGTAGACTTTCTCTCTTGACTACCTCCAACAGAGACATCATGTGCATCCTTCTTTCTTGCATAGAGCTTTGGTCTCTCACGGAGTTTCGGTCTTGCCGGAGATAAGCAGTGGAAATAATCAAACTTGTCCCACATCTCTTCTTGTTTGACCGGATTGATATGAAACTCATGTCTTATTGTAAGACTCTATTATCAACCATGCATGAACATAATTCTTAGGCCGACCATTCATACATGCAATAGCCATGATGGCATGACGACAAGATAATCCTAAAAATAAGATAACTAAGTGAATATATTGCATTATTTAGAAAATAAATAAATTCAAAAAATACATGTATTACCTGATAGCTATCATGATATGCAACTGCATGTGTGATTTTTTAAATTAATTATCACATTGTGTGGCTCACCATGAACTTTAAACATGACTTTCGCAGCATCACCAGACCAGATAGGCGATTGGTATTTGCTATGTGATTTGTCTATCATGCCTCACCTAAAAGAACGATTTTCAGAATTTTATAATAGGATATTATGAACAACAAGGAGGAGTGGAGATGAAGAAGATTATAGGATAAAGATGAATTTTTGGAGGTTAGAGTTTTATAAGTTATATGACAAAGATGAATCTTTGGAAGTTAAAATTTTATAAGTGTGAATAAATCAATTTGAGTGTTTTAACTAAATTCGAGATACCAATTTGAGTTAAACTACTCATTGTGTATCCACATCAGCGTATAACACTTAACTATACACATCAGCGTCATTAAAACGTTTATTAATTTTTGTTGGACTAATGAAAATTTACAATTCTAAGAGTGAAAATTTTATTGTCATTTTAAAAAGTAGGAAACTAATATTAAACGAGTTAAAAATTTTAGAGATCATTTTAGACGTTATTTCTATTATAATATATATTAAAATTAATAAATAAATAATAATTAAAAATAAAAAATTCTAATGAGATCCCAACATATTTTTTAAGGAAAGACGCTAGCAGGTAGTAGCATACCTCCGTGACTCTATCTTTTTAATAATTAAGAAATAAAGAAAGAAAGAAACTATCACGTGTATGTGCATGTTTACGTATCAGTGGTACTAGGTAGTTTACTTATCACTGAAGTATTTTTGGATCACCATATGCTTATTATATCAAGTTATCCAAATATCAAAAAATGTAAATCTACACAATGGTATTATAATATCATAAATATCTTGCAATTTATGTATGACAAGTGACAACTAAAAGATAAAAAATTAATTGGAACAAAACTTGATATACTACTACCATAAAGCTTTTCCATTTATTTGTTCCACAAAGGCATTGTAAATTACAATTTGAAAGCTCTTATACTACTGTTTCAGTAACGGTCACAATGAACAAGGGTAAGTTCAAGCCTTCGCTGCCTATTAACTCTCGCAATGAAGTCTTCAGCCCTTTTGTTCAAATCATCAGAACAAGAACAAACCAAGCTTGGTTCTTCAGCTTTTTCATCTGTGTTCTTCTCCTCTTTGGCTTCTGTAACTTCCTTAACCCACTCTTTGTTGCCCTTCAACTCCTCCAGAGTAGTACTGTAATTCTCTCCAACACGCTTCTCAAACTTCTCCTCAGCATTGATGACCAAATGAGTTGGAATCTGAGGCCTATTCATTTGGCAGTTATTAATGTATTCATCATATAAAACATTATTGGTGGTTGAGGAGGTATAACTACTTGAAGAAAGGAGTCGAGAGTTGAACATGAGTACAAATATGATTATGTTGCCTATGATGAACAAGAGCTTTGAGCTCAACAAGATGGGAACTAAACCTGAGATGTTCACACTGTTGACAAGAGAAGAAAGGTAGGGTAAGCAGAGAGTGACACAACAGAACAAGCTGAAGGATAAGAAAATCAAGGAATAGAAACACAGATTATCAAGAAATTGACGCCTCTTGTACCTCTTCATCGCATGGATCTTCTTGATTTCCGTAGGATTCATTATATTAGGCTCTAGATTTTGACAGAATAATAATATTTGGGGAGAATTTAACTTCATGAACTAGAGCAAAAGAAAGGAAGAAAAGCTTAGCTTGTTATATAGTTGGAGCAAAGGGACTGATTGGTAAATTTATTCAGATGCAGCTTTATAATTATTTGATAAGGAATTTAAAGCTTTTTCAAAAGCAATGGGACATGGGGGCGTGACGTTTTTGGCCCATCTTTATTTATTTCACATTTTGTTTACTTAATTTAATCATTCACCCTCCACTTCTGTTTGAGATTACTAGTCCAGTGCTGTTTTCAACATGTGAATATGTTCACCCCATTTTAATCATTTTCCTTAGTCTTCGCATTGTTAATTACCATCTGTAATTTGTTTTCATCAATTACTCCAACATTCAGCATTAAGAAAAAAGTTAAAGCATTTTGACTAGCACCGGTTAATTGGAGACAGAATCTAATCTAGAAAGCTTTTTTTTTTCCCTCTTTATGTGGTCTTAGTCTTACTGGTGTAAAAAAGGGATAGATTTCGGTTAAAGGATGTCTTTATCTTTTTTTCTTTTACATTCCTTCTGGCAGAAGCCTCATTGTTTAGTGGTGCATAAAAGAATGTGACTATGAGAATCAGGTTTTTAATTAACTGTTGACATGAAATGAAGTACGGGTACCTAATTATTTTGGATTGATAATGACTCTGCATTTTCGATACATAGATGATATATATAATTCTCAATATGTGCTTATAAATAATTGATATATACAGCTGCATATACAGATTTAGAAGAGACCATACAACTTTATTTGATTCAATTATTGTTATTTTAATAGTCTTATCTAATTAAAACAGCATCATGATATTTGGTAGAAAGTAACAAAGACAAATTAACCGCATGCCATGTTTCTTCCTATTATAAGAAGTAACATAATTTGTTCATGTTTGTGATGTGTCCAAAAGAGATTATTAAAACAGGCTTATAAATTGGTTTATCATAATAGTCGTAACTATCACCTGCAACTGTACATGTATGAGGTTGGGCACTTGCAAATCCATTGTGATTTGTGATTTGTGAAATAGAAGAACAACAACACGGTGACTATGGATAATGTGTTTATCAATCAATGAAACCTGAAAGAGAATAAAAGAATATATAGTATGAACAAGTGTTCGTATATTTGATTGATAGCTTAGTCATCACATAGGCTTTATTAGTCAGTGCAAATTGGCAAGGGCTCTTGTGATATATGGAAGGTTATATATTTTATTTTATTTTTATAGATGTTCTGCAAAAGTTGCCAAAAAGCCGTTTTGATTGGCCGGCAATGGGACCCTACCGCTTGCCCAAACCAATATCATAGTCATATAAAAAGAAATGAGTGAATGTTCAATTTGATCCTAATATTTGAAGTGAGATTCAATTTTATCTTTAAAATTTTAATGAATTTAAATTGGATTTCGAAATTTGTAAAGGTAATTCATATTAATTATTGAGTTAATTTTTGTTAATATGTTAATTTTATACATTAATTTGCTGCGATTTAGAATCCTCGCTCAAGTTGCATGTGATCGAAATTTATTAAAACTTTTAAAAATTTGACTGCTATTCTCAAAGCTTTAATTTTTTAAATTCAACTTATTATTATCGTCTTTGTCAAGATATTGAGGAGCCAATTAAATTTGTAAAAAATATAATAGATCTCAATCACATAAAACTTAGGCCAAGAGTTCAAATTTTAACAAGTGGAAGATTAATATATCGTTCACGAACATTAGTTCAGAAACTAACGCGAGTTACTATTATAAATTTTAGAGTTTAAATTGAATCAATTACTATTTTAACGGTTAATTTGAGTTTGATATTAAATTTTAAGAGTCAAATTGAGTATTAACTCAATCAAAAATAAAAAATTTTGTGAAGTGATATTGATTCTTAAGAATCAAGTTCATTCTTAATTTAAAATTATTCATTTGGATATTTAAGAGAAGGGATGAGAGGCTACACAAAGTAAATTAAAATCTTAAGTTCAAATGAGACAGAGAAAAAGGTCATCATTAAATTTTGAGCTCAATTACCCTTTTCTATTATGTTTAATTTTTTATTAATTAAAATAAATAAATGTGTATTGAGATTTTTTTTATGAAGAGTGAGCCTAAAGGCCCAATAGAAACATAAAGCTAGCAACCTAAATCTTAGAGAAAGTTACTTTTCTATTATCAACATTTAAGAAAGGGGCAAAAAAAAAAAGAAAAGGGTATTGAACTGGTGTATTCCCACCGGCAAATTCTGAGCATATTTAGCCAATACATCCACGGTAAAATTTGCCTATCAAAACACATGGTGGATGACAAAATTAACCATTTTTTATTGAAGTTTTTTTATTGTATGGATTAGAGCTGAGCTACCATAGAAAGAAATTGGATTCGTTCTAGAGGAACTGGGTAGCGCATGCAGAGTCGGACTCGACCTTCACCCTATTAATTTCCAGATCAGTCACCAATTGGAGGCCATTGTAGACAGCCCAGAGCTCAGTGTTTGTTATGGCAACATTTTCTATCTTTATCATGAACCCAGCAATAACAATACTATTCGAGTTCCTAAGATGCCGCCGGCAGTTTTCAAATTGCAGTCTTGAACAACAGATCCATCAACGTTGAGTTTATATCAACCTTCTTCAGGTAGTTTTCACCCTACTAGATAGGACCGTGAGGCTCCCAGAGCTCTTCTAGTTTTCTTGGTGAGTTCTAAATAAATATAATATTGCTTGTCAACTCTCTAAATCTTTGGAATAACTTTGTGAGAGAAAATGTCTTCATTCTTGAAAATGAGCTCATTCCTACTCCTCTAAATGATATTGCAAGTAGATAGAAAAAAGATGGGCCATAAAGTCCCATTGTTAGTACGAGAGACCTTGTTGAGATTTTTCTTTAACCAAGTCGAAAGTTTAAGTAATTTCAGAGTTTATAGGGCAAGAATGGACTAGATGAGAGAAAGGAAGCATGCAAAAGGGGAAAGAACATGAAGAATGGAGCTTTGGAGAATTGGCTGCAACGTGCACGCGTGGCCGACACGCACGCGTGGGTACATGTTGCTGGGATTGGCGCATAAAAGTTGGTGCATTCGCGTGGCTGAGCAAAAATCTCATCGACGCGTACCCGTGCCTAACGCGTACGCGTGGCTTGCAAAACTCAAATGACGCGCACGCGTGGCCGACGCACACGCGTGACGCTCAGCACGTGACCTCATTAATGAAATTGTGGCTGGCGATTTCTGAGAGGCTCCATGCCCAATCTGAGCTTAATTCTGGAGGGAAAAGACCCAAGAAACCAAGGAGGAGAAGGGGATTCACACATTAGAGAATTTTTAGCTAGTTTTTGGAGTTTATGTTTCTAGAGAGAGAAACCCTCACTTCTCTCTAAGTTTTAGCCTTCTCAATTTCAATTTCACTTGGATCCTTTGGTTAGATCTATTTTTAATTCAATTTTACATTGCTTTGATTTGTAGATCTCATTCTACTATTCTCATTTAATGTTCTTGTTGTTCTAGTTGTTTTGGATCTTGGATTTGGATCTTGTTTACATTGATTTCTATAAATGCATTGAGGAATTTCATGTTTATTGTTGTTAATTGCTTGAGTGTTGTTAATTGTTTGTAGTAGATAACTTTGATTTGAATTTTCTTCTCAATTTCACAATGTCTTTCATTCTTGCTCACCAAGTGTTTGAGGAAATGTCAATTATAGTTATGGAGTAGATTTCCACTCTTGGCTTGGGGGTTGAAAAATTGAAGATACTTGAATTGTCAAAATCTTTTGTTAATTGACAATTAGAAATTGCTAGTTGATTTGAATGCTACTAAAGCTAGTCTTTCTTTAAAATTTGACTAGGACTTGTGGACTCAAATTGATTATCTCCACTTAACTTTCCTTCATAGTTAGAGGTTAACTAAGTGGAGTAATAAGCAATTCTCGTCACAATTGATGGAGGCGATGATGATAGGAATTCCAATTCTCACCCCTATCCAAGGATTTTATAGTGACTGATTATCATTCACCCTTGTTAGTTTAATTTCTTGGTTTCCTTAGTTCAATTGTTAATTGCTCATTGTTTTAATTCGTGTTCATTTACTTTTCTTGTATTTGACTCCAAAATACCAAGAGAACTCCTAAACAATGACGTGCATCTTAGGGCAACTCCAAGGGAGAACGACCCGAGATTATACTCCCGGTTATTGATTCTGAATTGTGGTGACACATTTTCTAAATTTGGTGCGGGATAGCTTGTTGGTTTAGACTATACTCATGATGAAATTTATTGGTGAATTCTAGACCGACATAAAATCGCACACCAGTCTCTATTGGTGCTGCTAGTCCATGCAATCACGCAAAATATGGAGCAGACTTTCTTCCTGGTTGGTACATCTTGGACAACTATCATTATCTGTAAGCCCTCTTTGCCTTCTTCTTAGATTAGTCAGAAATGCATTATGACTTAATAGCCAAGAGAACACCTTTAATTTCTAAGAAACTCTTATTTTTCAATAGTTTTTATAGATATTATCTAGGTCTTCTTCTTCCACACAATAGGTGTGATAGGCTGATTTAATAGTAAAAATACTTTGTGAGTCTAGTAACCAGCAGACACGATCTGATCCAAGGGAATGGTGGGGAGCCTTCAGCATTCTGATAGCGTCAGATACCTCTTCAGGGAGTAGTTGACAAATGGTTTTCTATTTTTAGTTTTTCTCTATTGTAGCATAATTTTCTAGAGTATCATCTTTGTTGTTTTCCTCCAAATTTATAAGGGTAAGATCTTTCATACTTCTAATGCTTGAACCTAGTGAGACGTCCAAATTTAATATTTTTTTTGTCCCTTATCCTCAAAATCAAGTTCTCTTGAAATTGTTCCCAAACTTTAACTATACCTCTCCAAGCATTGGAATAACTTGATCTTTTGACAACTTTAGGAATAGAATTTTCGCCACACCCATACTTAGATTTCTTAATCTTAACTCATAATGTTTGGTCATTGTGGAGCAACACCCAAGCTAATTTCATGAGAAAAGTGTTGTTTGTGTCTTGAGTTTTATGCAAACCCAAACCTCCCTTGTCTTTCGGTTCACATATGGAGTCCCAATTTAAAAGATGAATTTTCCTATTCCTCAAACACTTCATCAATACTTTCTCCATCATTCATGTTAAACATCTCGTACTCTTTTTGCAGCATATCAATCCTCGTTTCTTTGACTTGTTTAGTGCCTTCGTGTGTAACCTGGAGTTTTTCCCATATTTCTTTGGCTGTCTTGCATCTAAACACCTTTTGGTACTCTTCAAAGCTGATAGCACAGTGAAGAAGGTTGATGACTTTAGCATTCAGCTCCATCTTCTTCTTATCGTCTTCATTCCATTCAGCTTCCTCTTTTGAAGTCACCACTCCATCAACACTTGTCTTTGTTGGGATCTTGGGACCGCTCACAACGATCTTCCATATGTTGTAGTCAATGGACTAGATGAAGATCCTTATCCTTTCTTTCCAGTAGGCATAGTTCTTCCCGTTGAAGAAAGGTGACTAGTTGTTTGACTGGCCTTCAGTGAGGGTATAAGCAACTGTGGTTGTGTCCAAGTTGTTTGCCATTGGATCTTTGCTCCAAGCAGTTAAGCTTGATTCTTGAGACCTTAGCTCCTAATACCAATTAAAGATTGTGGTAGGCTTAGAAAAGGGGGTTGAATCTATGCCTTCCATTGAGTTGCAGTTATGACCTTTTAAAATAAACTTTTAATTCTGATTCTGTTTGTACTTAGCAGTAGAAATTTATGAGACAATTTATTTTTGTCTCATGAATATTAGAAAACAAAACACAACAGAGAAGAGAAAAGCTAACACCAGCATGTATCCTGGTTCGGTTGCCTTGTGCCATGCAACCTACGTCCAGTCTCCTCCACAACAATGGAGGAATTTTCACTATAGTTAAAAGTATTACATACACCAATTCCACAGGATTGATCCAATCCTTTCACACTCAAGTTCTAACCTAACTTGACATTGGCTATGCTAATACCTAACTATTCACTCTTAGTGCTAACCCAACTAAGAAAGGGATACCTAATAGGTACAAGATACAAGATACTTAATCAACCTAAAGAAATTTAAAATAACTCTAGCCTTTTCTCTCAAGTGTATCACTCAGCCTCTTTCCACTCATGGCTTTTACTTGAGCTCTCTCACAATATCTTTTCTCTCAAGAAATTACAGAAAGATAAACATTGAAAAGTACATCACAATCTGTAAAACATGAAGGAGATTGACTTCATCAGCAGCCTTTTTGCTATGTGATCAACCAAATTTGCAAACCTCAGATTAAGTTCTTTAGTATTGGCCGAATGCTTCTTTGAAAGAAAGCATTATCTAAGTAGAGAAACTTCTTTTCAGAACACACTCACCAAACTCTGGTTTTCTCTCCTTGCTTCTGAATGAGCAGAAAGTCTTCTTTTATCTCCTTGCATGTTGTTGGGTTCTTCTTCCTAAGTCAACTTCTTGAGCCTTGAGCTTCACCAACCCACTCTCTCACTTTTTCCCATTAATCCTCACAATGGAAACTTTGCTTCTGACTTCTCCATCTTGACCGAAAGCCATAAAACAGCAACCACAAAAGTCTTCCAATGGTAAACTGAATCTGAGCTATTGAGAAACTACTTGGTCACCAAGAATCACTTGTGACCGTAGATACACAACAGTAAGGAACAGAAAATCTCTTTTCCATATAGCTCAAAACGGAGTGGCAGAGAGTTGAAGATGAAGAAAAGAAGGTGTGATGCATGTAAAAGGAAATGGGTTACCTTTAAATTAAGCTTGATTTGGTTTGAAATGGTTGATTAGACTTCTGCCTTTCAAGCTTAGTCTTTCTCTTTCTTTCTTCTTTCATGACTAGCTTAGGAACTAAGCTCTCTTTCTTACTTTTTTCTGAGTTATGTGATTTGACTGAGATAGAGAAAGAGGGACGTTGCTTTGGAAGTGAGATCAAGTTGGAGGGATTTGAAATCAACTTGGGTTTGGATCGGATATCCATTAAGCAACCTGTTTGGCCCATCTATCTTCTTTCTTTGTTTTTCTTTTGGGCTTTCTTTGCTTTATAGCCCGCCAGCCTTGATGTTTTATTTTCATTCCAATTTTGGGCTGCTAGACTAAGTTTTGGCCTGCAATATTTAATAAATAATTAGCAACATATAATTATTAACACTCAATACTAATTATTTATTTTGCCCAAAAATAATGTTTGTCATCACTAATTATATTAATTAATTTCTTAACTCAACAATCTCCCTCTTGATAACAAATATATTTAAACAATAACCAAAAGAAATTGAATTTTAGTAAAGTTAGAAAACTTCCCTTTGATTTATGTTTCTTGCTTTTGTGTTGCTCTCCCTTTCCTTTTCAATAGTAGCTCCCCCTAGGTTTATGCTTTTCTCTTTGTTCCTGTTTTACATTATACTCAAAGAGAACACAATAAAGAGCTACTCACATTTATCTTGTCTAAGGGATATAAATCAAACAACACCACATAATTAACCCAATAAATCATGTCAACAGCAAAAATAAAGTATCAGGATTAATCAAGGGCAAATTGATATCATATGAAAGCAATTTCCAATTTACATGTCAATTCATTCCCTACAGTAGCACAGTTGCAACTCAAAATTTCTATGCTCAACACTATCATCAGCAGCAATCAGAAATTCACAATTAAATCACAAAAAATTTAGTAGTAGCAAAAAGCATCAAAAGTCAATTCAGCAGCTATTATTCCCCCTTTTGTCATCAAGGGTGAATAATAAACAAGATCAACAAAAACAACACCATAAATTCTTCAAGAAAGAGTTAGAGCACAGTTCAAAGTACTAACTAAACTACCAAAAATGCAACATTATTTAGAATTATTACAGTCATCAAAAAAAATAGTTCAACAGTAGCTAAAGAAACAGAATTCATGAGACAACAAGTGAGCAGCAGCAGCAGTTTTTATGAGACAAATCTAGGCATCAGAACCATTCCCCTCCAAACCAGCTTCCTCTTCATCATCAGTGGCAGGGTCTTCATCATTTTGAAGGTTATCAATGAAAGTCATGAATACAGCCACTTTATCCCTTGATTTCCAGAGAAAATTTTCATGCTTACTTGCTAGCTTTCTTTGCTCCTTGCTCATTGCAATCATGTGATTGGATTGGGAGACAAACTCCTGAACAACATCCTTGACAACATTCAGCAAAGTAGATTTTTGACCTGTAGAGATGGAGGTACCCTCAGTGGAGGGAGGAGGAGATTCCTCAGGAATGAACTCTTCATCATCATCATCTGGAACCACTCTCTTAGATCGAGTAGGTCCCTTTTGCTGTTTCACTGCACCACCTCCTTTTAGATATGAATGTCTATTTTGATACTCCTCATTGGTCAAGTCAACACCAAAATACTCAAATATGCAAGTTAAAAACATGCCATAAGGAAGTGTTTTGTCTTTTTCACTCCTAACAGAGTTAAACATGTATCTAACCATCAAATATGCAAATAAAATTTCAGTTTTGGTGAGAAGGGCATATAAAACAAGAGTATCAATGTAGGAAATCCTTTGATATGAACCACTTTGATGAAGTATGATGTGGTTGACCATTCGGTGCAACTGAACACATTCATATCCTAGGGCTTTGTGAGTAGGTGTAATGCCATCAATTAAAGAAACATGTTCACAACTGTGAGCCAATGCATCATTGTAAGAAATTCCAACACCTTCATCCCACTTATCTGAAGTGTAAGCACAAGGCCCAACATCAGTATACTTCAATACATCACTGATTGTTTCATTGTTCAAAACTATGTCTCGGCCCTTAACATATGAGTGAACAGTGCCTTCATGATATGTCATGTTAGCATAAAATTCCTTGACCAATAAAGGATATACAGGTTTTTCGATATCAAAGAGATGATTCCAATCAAGAAATTCCAAGTTCTCAACAAAAGGAAAATCTTTTCTTTTCAAAGATGGTAAATCAGCTAGAAAAGAAGGACACAGGGTATGATATTTAATCACTCCTTCATAAAAATCATTATTCCTGACAGATTTGAATCTATAAGGGTTATAGTTTGAATGAGAGGTCAAAAATAAAACTTGTGAACAAAAGGGTCAATGTTTAGTTCTTTAACTGATTTAAGAGGAACTCGAGTTTTACCTCGCTGAGAACGTAATGGAACAAACCTAGACTTTGGTTGTGTGGGCTCAAATGGAGGTTCAGGTGCAGCTGGTCGCTTCCCTTGGGATGAACTCGGCTTCAATGAACCAGGCTTGGATGGAGGCTCCTTCGGCAGTGGTGTCTGCTTAGCTGAGGATGTAACCCTAGAAGAATTTTTGGTTCAAGCCATGGGATCACACCGAGGAGGAGAGGTAGGAGGAGAGGGAGATTGAGTGAAGGTTCGGTTTTGGGAGCGAGTGGAAGGCTTTGTGAGGAGCTTGTACACTTTTTCACGAGGAGGCCTTTTAGCAATGGTTTTTTTCCTCATTTGGTTAGTTTTAGGCTTTTGAGGGAAGAGGAGCAGTAAAGATAGTGGAGGAAACCGAGGAGTTGAGGAGAAGTTAATAGAGGGAAGAGAGGGAGTGTTGGTAACCGTACCTAAAAGAAGTTTTTCACAAACCATGCAACTGCATCATCTTTTGATATGACTTGAAAAGACATGACCTCATAAAAGAAAGATTTGATTTGATTGTTACAATGAAACAAGCCCAGAACACACTGAAAAATGGAGTGAAGAACTACTTGGTCCCCAAAAAACACTTGTGACCATAGATACACAGTAGTGAGGAATAGAAATCCTCTTTTTCATATAGCTCAAAATGGAGTGGCAGAGAGTTAAAGATGAAGAGAAGAAGGTGTGATGCATGTAAAAGGAAATGGGTTACCTTTAACCTAAGCTTGATTTGGTTTGAAATGGTTGATTAGACTTCTGCCTTTCAAGCTTAGTCTTTCTCTTTCTTTCTTCTTTCATGACTAGCTTAGGAACTAAGCTCTCTTTCTTACTTTTTTCTGAGTTCTGTGATTTGACTGAGATAGAGAAAGAAGGACGTTGCTTTGGAAGTGAGATCAAGTTGGAGGGATTTGAAATCAACTTGGGTTTGGATCAGATATCCATTAAGCAACCCGTTTGGCCCATCTGTCTTCTTTCTTTGTTTTTCTTTTGGGCTTTCTTTGCTTTATAGCCCGCCAGCCTTGATGTTTTATTTTTATTCCAATTTTGGGCTGCTAGACTAAGTTTTGACTTGTAATATTTAATAAATAATTACAACATATAATTATTAACACTCAACACTAATTATTTATTTTGCCAAAAAATAATGTTTGTCATCACCAATTATATTAATTAATTTCTTAACTCAACATAGAATTTGTTAGGAATTTTTATGGTTTGCATAGTATGATTCGGTATGGCAGATGACAGACTGAATAAGAGTACATTTACGGGCGAGAAAGAGAGTTTTTCATATTCTAACTAGTAAACTTTCTTTATCTCTTGTCAATAATAGGTTAAAAATGTTGTTTTCCACACTTCTCATGTATAAGTGGGATCCCAAGATATCTCCCAAAATTGCTCGTTAAAGGAATACTAAAGTTTCTGCTAAGTTCTTTCCAAATAGTGTAATTTAAATATGTCCTAAGACGAATGTGAAATAAATTGTAATAAATTGAATTTAAAAAAAGGTTGGAAATAATGGTAAATGCGCTTAAAATGATTTCACTTTAATTTCAAAATATACGATAGTCGAAGAAATTTATAAAAAAAATACCAATATTTAAGTCAACAAAGATAGATTTAAGTAGAATAAATATAAAGTGAATGAAAATGGCATCAAGTGTTAGAAGTACTTATAGCATAGGATGATGACATCCCAGTCATCAATAAAAGAGAACTTATTTACTCGAAGTGAAAAGTTATTTCTCTCTTATGTGGAAAATTATTATAGAGTGGACGGTTATGTTCTTGTAGGCTGCGCTTATTTCTTGTCTTTTAAATACATGGACACAGACATAAATAAACAAAGAGACATATATACAAAGATACACAAATTTTTTATTGTGTTTGGTGATACTAAACAAGACACACAGTATAAATTAAATATCAATTTTACTCTTATATCATTACCAATGGAATAAGGACAAGAATAAATTATCAAGAATAAAAGAGTAAATATTTGTGTCTCATCAATATGTCTCAGTGTCTCATCTTTTTTGAAAGACACCAAATACATGTATTTTATATATGTTTGTGTGTCATTGTGTCCTCAAAAATTCGTGTCTCAACCAATAAACGATGGACATGTATCACCGTATTTATGTATTAGTGTTTGTGTCTCATCAAACAAACGCAACAGTAGTTCACATAAGTATATAACCAAAGTAGTAAGATGGAAGCTTTTATTTGTTCTTCAAGTTAGGTTAGACTTGGATCTTAAAACACGAATTTGGTGTTTGTTCAAGTACACGGACCTGCTGGTTCAATCTAGCTTTTCTAATGGGTCAGCTCGTGATTTGTGCTTTAGATAAAGAGAGGTTTTTTTTCTTTGGACTTGTTATTCGGCCTATGTATGAATAAAATGAGATGTTCAAATTGCAACTAGTTGGCCAATGAGCCTTGGCTCTAGTGGCATTTCTCTCCCCTCCCCACCTCAAGGTCTAGGGTTCAAATCTTAGAGAATGCAATTGAGGAAAATTGTGAAAATATGTGAGGAGTGTGTGGGTGTGTTGTGTACCTAGGATTGGGGGTTGTCCAATCCACCGACAAAAAAAAAATTGCAACTAGTTGGCAAATCCAAAAAAAATTGCAACTAGTTGGTGACAAAAAATTGCAACTAGTTGGTGACAGAAGCATTATATCAATGGCCAACATGTTAGTCTCATAATAGTCAAATTTTAGGTTCGAATCTCAACTGTAGTTAAATTGTGATAAAACCTTTATTGTGTGTCAGTGAGTGTGTATAAGTGTGTACGTACGACCAAAAAAAAATTGCAATTAACCGTGACTGAGACATTGTATGAGTGAAAAATATGTTCGTCTCATAATAGCCACATTTAAGGTTTGATTTTCAGTTATAATTACGTTGTGGTAGAAAAGAATTTTTAGTGTGTATGAATAGACGCCTGTACTAGTGTGTATGACAAAAAAAACTTGTAATACGTGAGCTTTTTATTTCTAAAATTTTAAAAGATTGTGTGAAAGAATTCTTTTTTCGTAAAATTAAAGGAATCTATGAAGTACGGATATTTTAATAAATTATTATATTTATATGTTAAACATATTTTAAATACGATATTCATCTCACACATGTATTTATTGTATTTAATTATGTTTCAATAAAAATTAAAAAAATTTTGTAAACATATTTAAATACACTTAAATATTATCACGTATTAATGTGTTTAATATTATTTTTAATATGTATTTTTTAAATAAATTTAAAAATAATATATAATTATTTATTAAAATAAAAAATATTTTAAATATTTTATATAATTAAAATAAAACTTTGAAATAAAAAAGTCGTATCATATTTTGTATTTGTATCCATGTCAGTAGTTGAAAGGAATACATGTGATGTGAGGATTCTTAATGGAGAATATATTTCATTCAATGATAGTAGTGCGCGAGTTCGAAGAATGGTCTATGTACCTAATTGACAATTGGGGTGATTTTGTCCAAGACTTAGGTTGTGATGTGGATTATAAGCATGAGATTCATTACCATAGTAAGTTTTACTACTCTTATCTAGAATATAATCCACCGTTTTATCGGGTAGAATGGTTAGTAAATTTCCATGATAACATTCCAACAATTAATCACAAAAGGATTTAACTTCTTCTTTTTTTAAACGTAGATAATTAAAATGAAAATTTGAGAAGTTAATTCTTGGGACAACAATTGTTATCAGACCACCGTTTTTTTTTTTTCCCAAAATTTGTTTCGGTCTTATTTATGTATACTTAAATAAAACATTAAGTTGAAAGAGGCATTCTTCTAGGATAATTTATAGAAATTAAAATTATGCAAATACTTTTAATTAGAATTAGTTACATGTTATATTCTAAATATTTTTATATAAATTAAATTAATTTGATTTAATTTATGTTATTTATATGTAAATCGAATTAAATTTTAAAATTGATTTAGTTTACTACTGTTACAGCATATGCATAATAAATTAAATCATTTTAATTTAATTTATTTCTGGTAAAGATTATGTTAAGTTAATTTTTGTTAATTTTAAAACATAAATATTAATAAAAAAAATATTTTATTTGAATTCAAATAAAATATAAAAAAAATCAAAATGAATAAAATAGAAATATAATTTTTGTGTTTTAGTTCAAATTCTAAAAAATTTATATTTTTACAAACTTATGAATTTAAAATGGAATAGTAAATGATTTCAGATAAAAATTCATTAAAAATTATTATTTGACTCATTAACATCTAAAGAATAATTACAAGATTTTGATGTTGAAAAAATTATTATAAAATATAGCTCTTCAATGTGGCATAGAAGTTAAAATTTGATTTTTTTTTCAAAGTCAGAAAAAATAAATAGTTATACAATATAAAAAGATCAACTATATTTATACAATATGTAATTCGAAAAATAATTAAAATATTATATCAATTAAATATAGTTGATCTTTTTATATTATATAACTATTTGTTACTTTTGACTCTAAAAAATTTAAATTTTAACTCCTATGCTATCTTGAAGAACTATACTTTATAATAACTTTAATTTTTCAACATCAAAAGTCCTGGTAATAATTCTTTAGATGCTAATAAGTCAAAAGATGATTTTTAATAAATCTTTAGAAATCATTTATTATTCCGTTTTAAATTTATAAATTTGTAAAAGTATAGATTTTTTAGAATTTAAACTAAAACACAAAAATTGAATTTTTATTCTTATTTGTTTTTATTTTTTTATATATTTTATTTGAATTCAAATAGAGATATTTTCTTATTAACATTTATATTTTAAAGTTAATAAAAAATAAATAAATAATTAACTTAGAAATAATCTATTAATATATAATGGTTAACTAGCCAAACAGTAAAATCACACACTATTTAACACTGTTAGATGATTTCTGAGAGAGTGACAGGTGTCTCCCGAACCTTTTCTTTCTTTTGTGTTTCGCTACTCAGCAAAAAGCCAAAATCTTTTTACCTGGTGGAAGGTTATCAGAGAAGATCTTTGTCCAATGAGTTGAAGAGAGTTAATCCGGCAGCAATCCCAAAACTATCATTTAGGGGAAGAAAATGAAAATGCTAGCTTCTAATTAGATAATTAAGATAAACAATGGATTGAGAACTCATTGTCCCTCAGGTAATGAAGCAGAACTCTCTTCTGCAGCAATTTGAGCGCGATCTTTTCCTTTTAAATAAGGATTTGAACACCAAATTTTGAGCGTAATTTTTTCATTTGAAATCAGAGTTCAAAATGACATCCTCAAGTGCCTCTACCACACCAAAGATGCTCTTCAAGGTCTTTTCACTCACAATTTTTGTTTCAGTTTAGCTTTTGAGGGATTTATTATTAGCATTATTAATATTCTTTTTGTGGGTTCAGATATGATGGAGATGAGGGCAGAAATCGTGGCGATACTGAAGTCGTTGT
>NC_029774.3:106430351-106439322 GCF_000817695.3 Arachis duranensis | reverse complement strand
ATACCCCGTTGGATGTGCAGGAGTTGAAGGCTAACAAGGAAGAATTGCGAGTAGAAATGTTAAAGGACAAAGAGGAAGTAAAAGACTTAACTCAGGAAATGGCTGAGCTAGGGTATCGAACTCTCACCCCTAGACCTCAAGCTTTATCTCTCCAACTCAAGTAATCGGTACACTCCTATTTTATCGATACCCCATCTTTCATTTCTCTCTATTTTTTTTATAAATTTGGTTTCAATTCTTCTTTTTATGATGTTGAGTATCCTCAAAGTTGACAATTTTTTTAACTTTTTGTATTTTTCTCGTTAACTGTCTGTGACGAAAAATTCCTTGTGAGTGTGTGATCATTCATCCTTCACTAAATTTATTAAAGAAGATGAACTTCATGTTGCTGCTAAAATCTAAGAGGTTATTTTGTCAGAGAAGTATTTTTATTGTGGTGGTATTGTGTATTCATTGTGTCACCTTTGCTTATTATTTAGCTGCAATTTAATAATACTTGCTTGCTTTATGATCAGTTGGCAGGAATGGACCTTTCGTGGATGGATGAAAGTGGTCAAGGCCTAATAGAGGGCATGCAGGATTAACATCAGCATTGAAGATTTAAACAAAACAAGGTATACTCAAAACAAAACTACATTTTATTTTTTAAAAAATATGTTTTCTCAAAACACCTTTCTTTTTGGGTGTTAATTATAGGCCAAAATGGATTGAGTTGAATTTATCATTTTTCTGTGAATGATATGAATTGAGTTCTATTCATGTTTGGAACAAAATTTATGTAAAATTGATGATTATGTCCAAAAATTAATAGGATTGCTATCTTTTAAATTGATGATTATGCTATCATAATTTTTTTCTTAACTAATAATTAAAATTAAGAAGATTTTCTCTTTGCTCCCAAATTTTAAAACAAGGAGAGAAGAAATATGATATAGAGGATGTGAATTTGGATGGAAAATATAAAGATTGGCAAAACAAATTGCATTCTTATTTTTACATTCTTAGTGTTAGGATAATCTTTTTTGATATTTTTTCTTGCACTTTTTTGTTTTTGTCTCTTTACTCTTTGATGAATAGTTTGAAAGTTTGTGTATCTGAATGAGTTATAGGAGAAGCTAATATTTTTTGTTTAATCCTATAATTTGTTTTGAAAGAAAGGGATTTCGATGCCAATCTGCAAAGGTGATTGATGCATACTGTATACTTAGTAAGTCTTTGACTACTTATTATATTGTTGTTATCTTCTTTTGTGAAATTATTTACTGAAGATTGGTAATAAATTGTTTGATTACACTTAATGATGGCTAGTTAATTTTTTTTGTTTTATTGAGTAATAATTTTTTTCTTTTTATTTTAACCGTAATAAATGTTTGATATCTATATTTTAAAGCAAATGTTACTGTCCCTTATATTTTATCCCGTGTTTTGCAGATTTTTTATGTTTGTTGGACAGAATAATAGAAAAGAGTTGGATGCTTTAGTTTCATCTGGTAATAAATTAGGTTACTATATTAAGTGATTAGATGTAAGAGTAATGATGTCAATTGCATAAATTTTCTGTGTATAGATGTATTTGCATGTGTTTTATTTTTTTTTTCTCATTTAAAGGAAATTTAAGTGTGTTTGTTTAAGTAACATTTACTTACTACACATGATTCTTTATTTTTATTCTTTAAAGAGATAAGATATTCAACATTCATAAGAAATATTTCACTCATTTTTTTGTTTTGACAACTTCTTTTAAACATTCTTTATTTTCGTTGTAACACATTTTTTTTGTGAGAGAGTAATTAAATTAATTGCATCCAAAAATTTTATTAGTTCTTCTCACAATAGCTTAGTATTTTTTCTTTCTTTCTTTTTGTTTAGTGTTTTATTTTTATTTTTCTTTAGTATATAAAGTGGATGAACATGATAGGATATGTTGTTATATGATGTTTGTTTTATACATAAAATAAAAACTTTATATCCAACTCTATACTACATAAGTTAAGTGAGGAGTGAGGTATATCAGTTTAAAAAAGCAGAATCTATTATTCGCAAAAGGTTTAACATCCTTATATTAATAAAAGTGACCTTCTTTATCCTAATTAACTCACAATTTGAAAGTAAATGTTAAAAGAATTTGCAACTGGATGATTCCTTTCATTTAAACCCTGACGGAAATAGTTTTCATAAGTATCATAGAATTTCTAATTCTAATAATTCACTTGATAATTTTTATTTTCATTTCTTCAATTACAAGAGCAGAGGAAAGATTTAGTCTTTTTCACTTGAGAATAACTATTACATGACTATAATTCAAGTAATAGATTGCTTACTAACATTAGAACAGGGAATGCTTGTATCTTGACCATAGCAGTTAGTTATTTACTAAAGCTCCTTTTTCTTCTTCTTCATATTGGTTTATAGCTTTATTGGATCAGTAATTGAAATTGAGCAAACTTATAACGTATATTACTATATGCTTTTTTAATATAATTGAATTCACCAATTTAGTCAGCATTTGGTTCTGAGTTTAGTTGCTGCTTCAATTGCAGGTCTTCTTGCAGAGGGAGAAAATATTCAGTCAAAGCAGAAGAAGAAGGGACAGTAGTTAGAAATTGGCCGGTGACTCAAAGGTTAATCCATATTTTTATTTTCATTTCTTCAATTACAAAAGTATTAAAAAAAATTTAGCCTTTTCTACTTCAAAATAACTATTGTATGACTATAATTCAAGTGATAGATTACTGACTAATATAAGAGCAAGCCAGCAGTGGATACCTTTGTCTTGACTATAGCAGTTACTTGAACATGGAGTCTTTTTTTTTCTTTTTTATATTGGTTTATAGCTTTACTGAATTAGTAATTGAAATTGGCTAAAACTTATAATTAATGTATATTTCCATCTTTTTTTAATATAATCAGAATTCACTAATTTAGATTAGCGTTTGGTTCTGAGTTCAGCTGCTTCTTCAATTGCATGTCTTCTTACGAAAGAAAAATGGATCGGTCAAGGCAGAAGAAGAAGGAGAGGCAGTTGAAAGTTAGCTGGTGACTCTTCAAAGGTTAGTATAAATTAGAAACTCCAATACATGATTATTTTGTGCACCCCTGATTTCAAATTCTAAAACTTTTCCACACCCAACCATTGAGGATTCTATTCTTCTCTCTTTCCTTCTTCAATCAAATTATCTATTTCATGTCTAAATCTTTGTGATTGTTTTAGTGACTAAAAGAGAATCAGAAGCAAAAGAAGAAGAAATAATCTTGCAGGAAGGAAAAATTATTATTGCACTTATTATTTAATGATATTTTTAAGTTTGGGAGTGTCATATTTGTAATTTTTAATTCAGTTGACAAGTTACATTACATTATTATGTCATTATGGTTGCTCACCCTGAAACACTTATTAAGTATGTTATTTTATCCATAGACCCTTTTCTATAAAATCAATCTTCCATTTTTTTGTGTTTTTTTAAAAGATAAGCTCATAAATGATTTTCATTAATTATTTATCTTTTGTGTCAAATAGATACACTCCAATCAAAGAGATTCCAATTTAATATGATGGTCTCAAGAAGGAAGATGACACAGTTATGTTTTAAAGATGATACTGTTTCAAAATTCACACTCTCTCTGCATCAACTCTAACTTTTGAGATTTTACATTGGAGGTACTTATTACTACTATTACACTTACTAAATTGAGACATTGAGAAATTAATCTATTACATAAAATTTTTTAATTAGTTTCCAGTGGTTTTGAAGGTGTGTTTTATGCAAAAAGAATTTAAAATGACTTAAAATAACTCCTTCTTTTGTTGTGCATCTATTTGACTTTTGAGTTCTTTTAATAGTTCAAGTTGTCAAAGAAAATTAATTTAGAAAATTGCTCTAGAAAATTGTGAATAACAATGCTTATTTCGAATTGTTAAGTCATTGCTAAAATTTTTCTTTTTCCCTTTTAAAAGGTAGCAATATATGTGTGCAACAATCTCAATTGTATGTGATTAATTAATCCCCTTGCTCATAAGATGTTTGTGTATTTATCTATGTGAATTTTGGAGAGAAATTAATGCCAATGTTTTATTTTGAATCATTAATTTTCTTTCTTTCTTAGATGCTGAAACAGTGGTGCATACTGGGGATTACCATCGTAAGAGTGTGAGGTGAAAAGTGGTTGCTCTTTCAAGTGTTGTTGTTTAGGAATGCAACTGCTCTGACTCTTTCATAAGAGCTAATACCTATTATGTTCTGTTTGCTACCCATTAAAAGAGAGGCTCAACGGCGTTGGTGTTGCTGTTGTAGTGTTAAGGCAACAGCTCTGTAAAAAGATAGTGACGCCAAAAAACTAATATTGGGTAAGTACTTTTACTACATTTTTGCAGACCAAGCATTTTTTTTCCATTCAATTTCATATTTTTTTTATTGCTTGCTGGCAGTTTTAATTTGATTTTCAATATTTGTTGTAATTTACTAAAGCCATTAAAAAAGATTATTTCAATTAAGATTGGTTACATTTTACTGCACTCATCCATGGTACATTAATTTGGATATTCTTTTCAAATATTCTTTTTGTATAAGATTTGCTAAAAGAGCAATTAAAAGTCTTCATCATAAACATATATATTTTTATTTCTTCTAAAATATAGTGAATCCCCCTTGCTTGGATATTTTGGGTTTCACTATACATGAAAACTAAGCTTCTCCTGTGTACTAAGAGAAACATCTCATTTTAGATCGATAGAAATTTACAAATGATAGTTAATTTATTTCAGATCTTGGAAAGATTCTTCTCCTTCCACAATTTGGTGAAGTTCTTCAATGGCCTGTTGTTGGTGAGCATTTCTTTTCGAATTTGAATTCTCTAAATTTTGAATTCTCACTTTAGAGGGTAAAGTATGATCTCTCACCATTTATTTCAAAGGTGGGACCAAGAGTAAATATGAGAGAGAAACTATTCAAGGATAAAAGATCATATTTTATTCTTTAAAGTGAAATTCAAAATTTAGAAAATCCAAATCCTTTCTTTTCGTAGTACTTTAAGAGGTTTTGATAGTTTTTTTTTGTTAGTAAAAAATGCTAAAATATCATAGGAGAAAGGTGGTTTTTTGTGTGTTATTTTTCGGTTGGTCTTTTCTAAGACTATTCAATTGACATTGAGAAAGTAATAAATGAAATTGTCCATAATAAACGGTAGTTTTTTTATTATTAGAAAGTTAAACAAGCTTACGCATTTTTGAAGAATATTATTGAATAAGGTGGCTTATTTAAGGGTGAGAAAGGAAGATGGCAGAGGAGAAGGTGGTGAATTAGTACTACTAACTTGATCTGCTGAACTATATATTAGTAATATGAAGTGAATTTAATTTTATTGGTATCATCTTATACACATTGAATTTTTTAAATGATGTAAAATAAAAATAAAGTCATCGAGTTTGGGGTTTAATTTAAAGTATTTTGGTTATTAATATATTTTCTATGAGAAGTGTGAATCAAATATGTGAATATCTTTTAGATACTTAATTTATTTTTGTCCTTAATTTTTAAATACTGAATGGTATCTAAAAATTTGATGTCTAACACCTATATTATTTTTGTCATCATTTTTAACATTTAATATAGATAAAGAAATTGTGGGATCAAAACTGATCTTCTTGAATTGTTTTTGTATCAAAAATCTAAAAAAATATGATAAATTACATAAGCTATAAATGAATTTTAAGTGAACCAAAAAATTGTTTAACATTTTTTGCATTTTGGTTAACTTAAATAAGCATGTTAAACCATAGAATTTGAAACTTCTTGAGTTTTATGTTTTGATTTTAGCATAGCTTAAAATCTTAAGATAGTATAACTGCAGTTGCTCCACTACAATGTTACTATTTTATTATGGTGGTTATTATTTTGACAATCTAAAAATTCTCTAATTTTTATGGGAACTAATAAAAGTGTATCTTATAATATTCTTTTTTATAAGAAATAAGAGCTCTTTTTTTCTCTTTTACTAATGTGAAAATTCTTATTATTTTACATGATTAATAGTTGTATTAAATAATATTTATACGATTAATTTCATTAGTAGGGTTCTGATTGAGAAGGAAATCTGTAAGCTATTTGTGGTGGTGACTGTTATGATAATTTGTTCTCAACTTTTGGTGCTAATGAGTAGCCCATAATCTTGGATTTGGCGATGCAATTGTAGTGAACGTAAGTCTATCACTTTTAAGTAGTAAGAGAAATGGAAAAATCATAATGTTTTTGCTTTTTGTGAATTACTTGTTGCCTCTGGATTTATCATTTTATTTTAAGTGTAGGATTCGGTGTAGTAAATCGTGAGAAACTATATAGTTTATTATCTACCGTTCTTTAGAAAGCTATATCATTTGACATCATGTAATGACTTTAAAAGCTTTGACTTCAATAATATTATGTTTCTGATTCTAAGTTGTTCAAATTGCAGTTAAGTGAGTTTGTAATGGAATTTTAAAACAAGGAGGATTATACAAAAAAAAATAGAGCCAAGAGGATATTATATTTAAAAAAAGTTAGTCATATACAATTTTATATTTAAATTTCATGCTTTTACAATTTTTATTGTATAGAATTTGTCAAATTCTTACTTTTCTTCTTATTTTGACTAGAAATTGTTTTCTTAAATTTTGAATTTTTTTTTTATTACTAACTTAGGTGATTGAATATTTACCTAATTTACTTTTAATTGATTTAAATTATGAATAAATACTTTGTGCAAAGAGATCTATTATTATGAATAAATTGTTTATAAGCTGGCTACAAGAGACTCTTATAATATAGCAATGAGATTAAGTAACAATTTAGATCTTCAGAATAGTTTTACATTCAAGTGGATTTCTATTTTTTGTTATTGTTTTTACTGTTTTGTACTAGACAATAATTTTTCTTCAAATACTATTTAATATACTGTTATAGATTTATGATTCAGAATATAGTGTATTTGCTGTTTTTAAACCTATAAAAGTAATAGATGGTTGAGGACAACTAGGCACTAACATAAAGTAGCGACTTTGACTTTTTGTAACTATGATGAATGTAACCTATGTATATACAAACTAAAAGTACTAGATTCTTTTTATAAATTCATCTTCAATTAATTTCAGGTAAGCAACAAGCCATATAACTTTTGTTGAGATATTGATAAATCACGTTAAATGTGAAGGCTATTGTTTCTTTTAGTTGTGAATTTCACATATGATGATGCAAACACTATCCAATATTTATTATTCGATTAAAATATTATTTTTGTTTTCAACATTTGGAGTAAAGTCTTATTTGTATTTCTAACATTTAAATTGTCTTATTTGTATCATTAACGTTTATAAAAGTGATTTAATATTATCCTGTCGTCAATTATACATCATGAATTATATATGTATATGTTAGATATTCAATTTACTATATGTATATGTTATCTCAGTTTACTATATTCAATTTACTATATGTATATGTTATCTCAGTAATAAATTGAATCACTTCATTTGATTTACATGTAAATAACGCAAATCGAATTAAGTTGATTCGATTTATATAGAAATATTCATGACAAAATATATAACTAATTCTAATGAAGACATCTATATAATTTTAATCTCTATTTATTTTATTAGCATAAATTACCCTTATTATTACTAGTAACTAATAAATGTATTCATATGCGGTACAAAATAATATAAAATACTTTTTTTAATCTTTTAAATAAAAATATGCATAGTAACTTTTGTTTTAAAAATTTTATAAAATTAATTAAATTTAAATTTTAACTATTTTTAATATTAAAAATAAAAATTAATAAGTAATAATTTTATTTGTTTAGTTAGATATTTATCCTCATCAAATCAAATTAAGTAACTGATATATTAGACAAATTATACTTAATTTAGTTTAATAAATTTATCCATATGTGCTTGCGCACTTTTAAAATTTAAGATGATTTTTAATATTAATTTATACTTATCAAAATTAAAAAGTCTAACATAATTTTATATATGAATAAAGTTTATATATATTTTTATATTTATGTCTATTATAGTTTTTCTAATTTTAAAAATTATTTTATCAAATAAATTTTTATTTCTTGTATTTATTAAAAAATATTTATTTTTAATTTAATTTATTAAATATAGGTGCTACGAATTTTAAAAAAATATATTTTTTAAAAATTATTGATAAGTTATTTTCGATAATTAAAAATTTTAACAAACTGATAATTAAAAAAATTTTAATAATATTTTACTAGAATTCCTATATATAAAGGCATGGGAATAAGGATTGAATTTGAAAAGGTAACAAAACTATTAAATTATATATTTTATAATATATTATTTCAATATAAAATAAAGATAGACAAAATCAATTAATAGAATCATTATTAGGTACTCTAAGAGTAAAATAAAATGATTTATTTCCTTCAATCAATTTATATATGTCATATACAATAAAAATGACTTTGTTATAGATACTCATTAATAATTTGTCATTCAATTAATAAATCAGTAGTGTAAGAGTTATAGTTTATACCAATAGCACCTAATAATTTTTCTGACACCACCATATCACAATATTTTGTATAAGTGCAACAACAATCTTATTTCATGACTCGAGTAAAAAGTAAAAAAGTATTATATAATTAAAATATTATATAATCTATTTCACTATCTTTTATAAATAAATTAAATTAAATAATATATATTTGAATTAGTTAAATTAAATAATTGATACAATAAATTAAGTATAATTGTTTAATTTGCCTCAATAGTAAAAAAATAAAAAAAATATTTTATAAATATGCCAATAAAAATTATACCAATTTTAAGAAGCATCCATAAAAAAACATGAGATGAAAAAATAAATATAAATTAAAATAAAATTAATTTATTTATTCTAGTCAAATTAAAAAATTAATTAGTTATAATTAACATAGTCAAATAAAATATTAAACAATTTATTAT
>NC_029774.3:106398766-106430295 GCF_000817695.3 Arachis duranensis | reverse complement strand
AAAAATATGTTTAAAAACATATCTCGTCAATTATGCTATTAGTTAAAAAATTCTGATCTTAATAATATATAATAGATATAATAGATAAATAGATGAACAATATTAAACAACAAATGTAAAAACAGAGCATAGTAGAGACTATGTGATGAAAGAACAAATTAAGGCGAGGGACATGAAATGTTGATTGTGACAATAAAGTAAAATAAAGCAAATTTAGCATGATAAGATTACAAAGACATGCATTAGCTAATTCCCTATACTTTCTCTATTTAATTATATGAAAGGTGTAGCTGGTCCCAAAAGCGCAGAGAATCAACGTGAAGTCTTGAGTGTTGGTCAAAAGGCATCCACTGGACAGCATTCACATTATTCATTATTATTGGCACCTAGCTTCCTTCCAATGACACTCATGAATCCTGTTCCCACAAAATCACAACCACGCACGATCTCAAAATTTTACATCAGAAATTAACGAATGTAATTTAATAAATAAAAAATAAAAAATAAGGAAAGTTGTTGCTCACTTTCTTGGGTGTGATGAAGTCCATGAACCTAATCTTGGGATGGGTAGCACTAATCTTGGGATGGGTAGCACCGTCGGAGGAAGAATGGTGCTTCCCTTGAGTTATGTATTTGCGAATGTGCTGCCTCACAAACCTTTCATACAAGAAAGCCGCACCTTTGAACTGCGGCAATACCAGCCATGCCACCACCAATAGCTTCACATCGTACCATATTGGTACCCTGCAATAATATATATGCCACATGCATGCTACTCTCTGCTCATAATCCATTTTAATTGCAAATCAAAAATAGAAGCAATGATACTGATATATTATATAACTGACCACTCCAAGAGGGGCTGGAGAAGCATTTCCATGAGAGACAGAAACGAATAAATGATCCAATAAGCAAGCCACTGCTCGTCGTACTTGGATGTGCTCTCTATCGCTATCACCGATGCATATCTACCACAATAGCATACACAACAAGTTATTAATTCATTAATAAATAAATAAATTGATGTTTATATGTTAATGGTACGGTTTTAATTTCCAGATACTCACAGAGGGTACAATAACGTCAAGACTGGCCTGAAAAAAGGGTGAACACAAACACACACAAGAAATTAATCAGTAATAATAATTAAGAATGCACGAAATGAAGAAAAGATAAGGGTTATGTTGAATAGAATAGAAGAATGATAAGCTCATATGCATACCCGGCAAGGGAATGAAGTTGGGTGATCAAGGTCCACAACTTGCCCATTATTATTTGTTGATCTTGACAAATTCGATTGTGATGAGAAAGAAAACCACCGTGAAGTGGAACGAAAGATTCAAAGAGAAACAATAATAATAATGTTTACAATGGTGGAAAACGTATTCGGGAGTTACTAGAAGCAAACGGAAACATGCATGGAAGGAAGAGGGGGTGGTTTTTAAGTCTACTTATATCGTTTGCGAATTGTGATTCTTGGTTCTTAAACGGTAAGGATGATGAGCACGTGAGACAAGTATCGGATTCTTTCTTTCTTAATCATATCACGCTTTGTTTGTCTAATTGTTTATCACCGTCGCTTCCAGCCTGATCATCTCATTAATGAAACTTAATTTACTTTAACAATTTCTCTCTTTTAGGTTCTTTGCCCAAAGCACAAGCCACGTGTGCACGCTTCTCAACGCCAGCTGGTCGGTGACACGTGTCACCTTTATGCTCTATCCTGCCGCTGCCCACTCACACTCAAGTCTCGCGCACACATTGTGTCTCTATCTTTCTTTCTTGTGTTTTGTGAAGCTTATTATAGACACAATCATATATAGTTATACCAAGGTTCTGCAAAAACCGGTCGGTTAACCGGAAATCGGTTTTGGTTGGTTCGGCTAATTTTAAAAATTGTTTTACAAAAAATTGGTTAAAAAATCGATTGAAACAACAGTTAACTAATTGGTGAATTGAATGAATTTTTCGAATTTTTTGAAGGCACGGTTCATTGTACCCACTCTTTAAAACGGCATCGTTTTCTCAATAAAAATAAATAATAATAATAATAGCTGAAGCAGAACATATATTGGACCCTCCCTATTTCTCTCTCTCTCAAAATCAAAAGCTCCCTTTCTTAAGAAGCCTAACATATCAAAGCCTCAAAGAAAATCACCAAAGTAAAGCAGCCATCATCAGCAGATATTATTATTAGCCTAGCAGTGACAACAGTAGTTGCCTTTCTCACTTCTCGAAGGTCTGCTTCTCTCGTCAGCAGAGGTCCCCCATCGCATCATCGTCGAGTTCGTGCTCCATCCATCTCTCTCTCTCTCTCTCTCTCTCTCTCTCTCTCTTTCTCTCTCTAAAAAAAATGTTGAGTACTATCGGATTTATCCACAGTAATCAATTTACTGTCGAATTTACCATTGGAAACAATCAGACAACATAAACCTTGCCGGTAAATGTTTACCATCGGCTTTATTTCGTCGGCAATAATTACCATCGAATTTTACGACAGATTACCAGCTCAGGAAATGAATTGATTAATCCGACGGTAATGTTAGTGCCAAAACATGTTGTTTTTCGCCATGTTACTGCTATTTTATTTTTTTTAATTTGAAATAAATGCTCAATTTTAATTTTAAATTTAAATTTTTTCACACAATTAGTGGTCAATTAATAAACAATACAGTGTGCAAATTAAATAAAAGTCAAGTATACCAAATTAATGTATGAAATAATAAAACAAAAACCTAATATCTACAGATCCAGGTAGTCATCGTCGTCATTGTCAATCCCGTGACCCTGAGTCAGCGATGAGGATGTCCGTGTGCCGCTAGCGCTACCACTGCCACCTGCAGCAGGACCGCTGCCATCAGCAGCGGTGCTACCACCAACAGGGTTGATGCCAGCGGCGCGCATCTGGGCCTGGTATACTTCTATCTGAATCTCCATATGCTGCATCCGCTCTAGCGACTCCCTAAGCTCCAGCCTGAACTCATCCGTAGATGTCACGAGGATCTCTTGATACCTCTCCCGATAATCATTAAGCTCCTGAGCCTGTTGATAAAGGCTGTGCTGGAGCTCCTGCACTTGGAGCTTCAAATCCATGCCTTCCTCGGGCTGGACAACTTGACTGGTGGTGGAGCCTAACGATGGCCTCAACGTCGAGGTGCAGAGGCTGCTAGCAAAGAATGATCTCATCCCGTATACGTGGTTCTTGTATGGGACTGAAGCTGTCTCGCGCCAAACCGCATCTGGGTCGACGATTGAGGCCGCAGATCCGTCGGCGGCGTCTTTCCTACTTTGCTGAGACTGCTGAGTTGCGGCCTCCAATCTCTATGTGTAGGACTCATGTGCAATTAACACAGTTACCGTGTGATTAGTAAGCTAAGACAAATATATAGTTAATATCTAATAATTTCATAGCAGAAGATAATCAGACATATGTTTACTCACATAATGGTCTTGAGACCACTGATTAACAAATCTCACTTTATTCTCCTTCAGCATGTGGGTGTACTTCCTGGCCGATGTGGCCTCGCGGTCCAACGACTTTGACTACACAAGTTACATTGAAATACTAAATTATTAGAATTCCTAGTAATGATATGCAAAACAGATAACATAACGAAGTTATTAACAATATTACAGGAACTACATACCAGCCTGGCCTTGGTCTTCATGAAGGTCGTCGAGTCGCCGGTGTACTTTGACAACCTCTCTGATACCCTGTTAGGTCGGTTGGTGAGACGCTGATACCTAAACCCCACATTGGTCTCCCAATGAACAAACAGACCCTTCTTTACCTCCAATCGAAGCCAGCGCGTCCGCTAGTCCCGACTGTGGCGAACATAATCCAGCATCTGCTAGAGCTGATGACCTATCTTATAGTCGAATATATTCCAGATGGCTAGGTCGTGCTCAGCATCCCAAATGAAGTGCAACTGCAACAAAGAAGCTTTAAATTCAGTTAGACAAGATAGAGTATATAAACTAGCTAAAAAGAATTAAAATAGAAACAATGAAAGTAATTACCGCCCGTGTAGCTGGGCCAAGACTGGTCGTATATAAGCCTAATGACATTCGTCATTTCCTAAGTACATGTGTTCAAGTTCGGCAAAAATCTAACAATAACCCACAAATAAGAATCAACCTAAATTCACTAAACAGGAATCAATTTTCAAGAAATCTCAGCAACAACGGAAATATAATCAATAAAACTAGAAGACAATAACCAGCAACATTCCAAATCAACCTAAATCCACTAAACAAGAATCAATTTTTAGGAAATCTCAGTAACAACAGGAATCATAATGAATAAAACTAGAAAACAATAACCAGCAGCATTATAAATCCACCTAAATCTACTAAATAGGAATCAACTTTCAGGAAATCTCATCACAACAAGAATTATAATCAATAAACCTAGAAAACAATAAACAAAAAAATACATGAGCATTGAACGTGATACTTATCGCGTGCCACCATCAGGCCAAATGCGCAACTATACGATGGTAGGTAGTGGAGGGGCATCAGCGATTGCCTCACTGTCGTGGCTGGACTCTGGGACTGCGGCATCCATCGCTGGACTCGGCATCGTCGTGGATGTGGGATGGTGAGCAGTAGGAGGCAGCGTTGTCAACCATGGACGGTGTCACGTAGTTGTGGGTTAGCGACCATGATGAACAGCTGGTCCGCTAAGCCTGCAACCTGTGGTGTGACCAGGGTGGTCAGAGTAGAGGGAGAGGATCCAGAAGTCTTGGGGGTACTAGAGGAAACCCTCCCTCTACCCCGACCACGGCTGCGACCATGACTGGCAGCCTGATCCGCAATACTTCTTCCTGTCGTCATGTCTGCATGTATCAAAACCAGCTGTAACATAGTCAATGAACATCTTTCAGACAATGTTGAACAACTCTGCAACAATATTCAGCAATTCAATCCAATAATCAAAACACTTTTCAAAGTTGAAATTCAAAGTTCAAATTCAAAATCAAAATAAGAAAAACCAATTCAACAATCAACAAAACCTCAGCATATTCATAAACTCAAATTCATCCATCTTCAAACACGTATAAAAATGCAGTCTCCATACTCATCATATACATCATCTAACTAGGTTTTCATAGGAAAAAGAAAACAATAATTAAATAGAAAACAAAGATTTTTCACTCTACTAACAAAATCTATTAGAATAATGTTTCATTTAATATGTAGTTTACATACATGTATATATAATCTATTAAAAAAAAGTAGTTGGATATAAACAACCAGACATAAACACCCATATCCACTTTTATCAAACAGAAGAACAGGTTAAACTAGTTTTCTTTTTCAAATATGCATCCTTATTAAGCAACATATGCTTCAATATAACTTAATTTCTCAATCATTTTTGGATCTATTAAAATGGATAGCTTGACAATTTTTTTCAATTTACAACAAAATATTTTAGCATAATATAGAGATTTCAATTAACAAAATAGAGTATAATCTAATCAAATTTCAACATGCATCAATATTATGCATACAAGCTTCTATTTTTAATATTCACAGTTGAATCTGTTACTGATTTTTGTAGAGGCAGAATCGATTCGAAGAGGACAAAATAGGCACGGCAATGGTGGTGGCGATGACGAGCAGACACTAGAAAGGCAAAGCTGAGGAGTGGCGGTGGTGGCTCTGTGGTGTGGCGTGGGCGGTTCAGAGAACGGAGAAGGTTAATAGTGAAGTGGCAAGGAGAGAAGAGGGAGAAGAAGAAGAACGAAAGGGTCTCAGGGTGGGTGGGCTAACGATGACAGAGAGGGGGTTGTGGTCGTAACGGTGTCGGCGGCGGAAGAGGGTCGTATTGGGGAAAGGGAAGGGAGAGGGAAGGAGATGGTGTTTTTGGTGGTTTAGTGAAAGAAGGAGTGAATTTGAATGAGAAGGAAGAGGGTTCGCATTTTAAATTTACGTCTCAGTTACCGTCGTATACCATCGGACTTTTTCGACGGTAAAACTTTGTGGGTCACCAAAATACACTGTTTCACTAATTACCTTTACTGTTGGAAAAATCTGCCGGTAAAGAACGCGCCATTTTATTTTTATTTCCCTCCAAATATTACTGTCGGATTCTAAATCCCGCCGGTAATTACTAAACCTTACGAATTTGATACCATTACCGCCGATATATCCGACAGAAATTTCACCGCTAGCATTCGATGCTAAATCCGACGTATTCAGCATTTTTCTTGTACACACACACACTCTCTCTCTCTCTCTCTCTCTCTCTCTTTCTCTCTCTCTCTAACACACTCTCTTTCTCTCTCTCTCTAAAGTACAAACATCCCTCTTTTGCCGCTGAGAAATTACACAGGTTGGTTATGTTATTCTGATATTCTGATTATGTTATTATGCTATTCTCTCTTCCTCGTATTCTACTTGAGTTCTTCAATAATTTCAGTTAATTTTTTTTGAATTGTTAATTATAATGGTTCTAATCTCTAAATTGTTGTATTTTTCTATTTTTGTTGCTAAACAGAATAGATTCTGGTTAATATAATTGTCAAAAACAATGATAAGTTCAATTTGATTAACTTTGGTGAATGTGGATTTTTTGCTGGCTGAGATTTTATATTGCTGTATATAATTTGTATTGTTGTTGGTAGTATCTTATAGATGAAACAACTACAAAATGATATATGTTGTTATAGTGATTTTGGAAAAGAGCCATAAAAGAAAAGAATGTAATAATTAATGATGAATCTGTCTTCCTTCTTACTAAAGATTTTTTGGTGTATTGTTATGTTAATCACCATCTCATCTTGGTTGCTTGTGTTTGCTGAGGTATGTTAACAGGTGCCACATCACATAGTATTTTTGTATTTCTTGTTGTGTGAAATGGAAAAGGAGTGGAATCTATAACGCCATATAGAGAAACTTGTATAAATTCATTGAAGCAAAAAATTCTCTTTTTTTTTATCCAATTGCTTGTTTGAGAATTCATTTTAAGTTATAAATTTTGATGTTTGAAAATGATTATGAATTTTTAATGGATAATTTATTATGTGAAATTATAAAATTTTGAATTTTATTACTTTAGAAGTCATTGAATTTAAATATTTGAATTACATATTGAATTTCTAATAATTTTATTGTATATTTAATTAAACTGGTTCAACTGCGGTTTGACTCCAGTTAGACCACTAAATTATTTAACTAGTTATTTCATCGGTTCATTCACCGATTCAGTTCTAGCAACCTTGAGTTATACACGCATCAAGGGTCCTTAATTTTTTTTAGTTGCTCACGGTATCCCCTAACTCGACAGGATAAGGACTAATCTGTCGTAAATATGAGCTTCATTAAGGGTCTGCTGCTGCTCAATGAGTTGTTGCATGCAGAAGGCGGAATTCGAACCCTCGACACTTGCTTAATAAGCGGACGAGTGAACTAACCACTGAAATAACTCAAGTTGGTTAAAAGTTTTTTTTTTTTTTTGGCTAAGTACCCTTACACACACCCCTTCATTTTTTCAATGGGTTTTGATATACAATTTTCTAGGCATAGCTAGGATTTGAACCCATTGCACCTCCTAGCAAGGCAAAAATACTACAGGCTTAAAAAAAGCCTAATTGAAACGGTACAGGTACCAATTGAATTCAATTAATATAAAGCCCAATATGTTATGAGTATGAGCCCCAGTATTATTTCTTTCGTCCAATAAACCGAAATCTTCTCCTTAATGTACATCTGCGCTTTATGACCGGATCCATGTTGTTGCCATTATTGAAATGGGCTTATTCAAAAGCAATAGCAAAAAGAAAACACACAAGAAAAAACGTCTACAACTACAAGCCCAAGTAAAAGCATATTTGTTCATACCAAAATATATATAGAACATAATAAAATATAAAAAAATAAACAATCGAAGACGAGACAAGCATTTTAAGGCAATTTTTTTACATAGCGGTGATTTTAACATGAAACACGAGAATATTTAATCCTTTTGATGTTTTATCGTAGTAGCACAAAACGTGAATGACGTTTTATAATAAAAAGATTTTTTAATTATAAAAAGACAAAACGTTATTAGCATTTTTATAAAGACCCACAATACTGTATACCACGTAATTTAAATTATTTTTGAAAAATTCACTCCTAATAATCCACTATTAATCTACATATATAACATAAATAAAATATAAAAAAATAAACAATCCGAGAGGGGGTGAACAATTTGGATATAAAAATTTTGTGTGTCATTCGCAAAAATGGGGATGAAAAATGTTGAATAGGGATGGTGGATTCCACTTTCTCGCATTTGGAGAGAAGAGTGGCTTTATTTTTTTTTGAGCAATGCTAGGGGACCAGTAATTTTTGTGATTGTTAACCATCAATTATCCATCAATAATGATTTAATGGTGTGAGATTTCATCCAATGGCTCACCTTCTTTTGCTGGTTACATGCTGGCCAAAATTTAACAAAACTGCTGGTCCCCTAGACTTTTCTTTTTTTTTTTAATGTGAAAAGTTTCTCGCATTAGGCGAGAAGAATGATTTTAATATTTTTTTTAAAAATGTGAATGCTCCTTAGTGTAAGAAAAGAGAGTTTTTTATTTTTAATTTTAAAATTCCATTTGGTAAGGCGCGAGGTATTTTTTTTAAATAGAAAAGATAATTTACAATATTGACGTGATATTTTCAAAAAATTTTATACCGCAAGAAGCACACTTTATGACAATAATTTAATATTATTTCAAAAATTTTTTTTATCGTTTTGTATTGAAATTCAGTTAAAAAATAAACACATTTTTTCCCTTTCTTTTACTTAGCTAAATTTTGATTTCTTTCAAAATCTTATAAATGTGAGAATAATAAAGTTCAAAAGGTATTTGTGAAAGTAATAAAAGTTAATGTGAGTTTATTAATATATTTTGATGACGAAATTATACTATATGTAAATAAAAGTATGAAATTTATTTGCGTAAACACAACATATTTTATTATTTTTTGTACGATGTCATTCGTAGAATTATAAAGTGAATTATGTCAGAGGTGGAATTAGTACAAGCTAAGGAGGGTAATGGCCTCTCCCAACTATCAAATTTTTTTTTATAAATTATACATAAATCTTATTTGAGCTCCCCTTAAAATTTTTATTCTATTTTTTGTTAATTATAAAATTTTTTTTGGCTCCTCCTTAAAAGTTAATCCAGTTCCGCCTCTGAATTATGCCAATACATATACGATAATTTTTCAAAAAAAAATGAATAATATTGATGTTAGTACTTAGTGGTGTAATATAATTTCAAATAATAAATGTGATTGATAAAGTAATTATATCATTTTAGTGGAACTAATTTTTTCGATTTTAAAATTCTCGTTATCTAAACATAAATAGTAAATAACGATGAAAATATTAGACTAATATACAAAGATATTTACATAATCTATATTCATAATTAAAATTAATATATGTGTTAATATATTTTTAAATAACATGTATATTGTTTATAACATATATAACGTGCGTAATATATATATATGAAAAATGTTCACATGTACAGTTGTATTTGAGGAAAATATGCTATTCTATTACTTTTAGCCATTGAAATATATATTAAAATATGTAGATGGTGGAGATTTTGATAAATTTTGTAGAGTAAACTCTATTTTTCTAAGTGCATGGAGAAAAAAAATGTGTTGATCCAGTATTCCATCTTATAAGACTATAAGAGTGAGAAAGATATTTTTGTGCTACTTGCTTGGAGTAATAACTGATGAGTCATGCACTATTTTATTAAATAGAAGTCACACTTTAGCTAAAGTTTTAATGAGTCCTTGATCCAAAATAAAATAGTAGATAAAATAGATAAAATTATAAATTATATTAATACAATTTACAGTAATAATAATCACAGAATGGTATAATTCTTTTTTCTCTTTTTGATTTTTAAAGTAGAACTTGTTAATAACTTTATATGTGTCACATTTTAAAAAAAATTAATATAAATAAATATTAGAGAATTATTTTTTTTAAAAAATCATTAAATTCTTTTAATTTGTTAGGTTACTGTAAAAAAATTTAACAAACTTAGTTTAGATGTTTTTAACATTTTATAAGAAGTAAAAAATATCTATAACAACTGAATTTATTAATATAAAATTTGGGACATATGAAATTATATTTTAAAATAAATACACTGTTCATTAATTATATTATAAAATTGAATAAATATGCCATTTGTTTTCAATATTTATATTTACTTTCATATTATTTCAAGAATTTTGTTCAATTTTATTTTTTACGCTTTAAATATATTTTACTTATAATAATTTTAGAGATTGACAATATTAATAGAGAATTTAATAATGTATCAATAATAACATAATTTATTGTTTGAACACAGAAGAACTAGAATTTATATAAAATTAGCATCTAAAAATATAATTGAAACAATTTTAAAATATTAAAGATAAAATTAATATTAGAGATACTTTTAAAGATAAAAAAAATATGTTTATTAATAAGTTTATTTTAATTTTTTATATTATGATTGAATATCCTTAAAAAACATATCATCTTTGTAAAGATTAATCATTTATTATAGTATGATTTTTATTGAAAATAAATATGAGAATATGATAAGTATCTATAATTTTAATCTTCTTGATTTGCTAGATAATTTTATATTGTTTATATATAAATATTGAATTTACTTTTATTTGAAGTAATTGTTTATATTTAATTTGTTAAATTGTTTAATTTACATAATCAATATACACTTATATATAAATATTGAATTTACTTTTATTTGAATATACACTTATATTTAGATTATTGATTTCTTTAATCTCTAACCCACTTAAGATTATATCAAAGAAAATCTCAAACTTAATAAGTAACTCATAATGATGTATTTTGTACATTTAATTTTTTTGGTTGTTTATCCGATATTCAAAACTTTTTCTAATTTAGACTGGATCTAGGTTGTACACCTAATTGCGATAGATGAGTCGAGATATATAATTGCACACACTAAATTTCAAAAAATAAATTTAAGTCGTTTACTATTTGAACAACCCCATATTAACTAAGAACCTTAATTTATATTACATATAAATATTTAAAAGACTTAATTTATTAAAACAAATTGTCCTTTAATTATACAAAGTCATTATACATAATTATATACCAAATAACCAAAAAAAAATTGAAATAAGTATTTTCGGTAAAATTTAAACATATAGTTTTAATCCTTCTTATTAATATGTCTATGTTAAATGTTGATGTGTGCTAGACAGGTTAGTTGCATTAACATTTAACAGAAACAAACTCGCCTAAACAAATCATATAGAATATAGATTAATAAGTTTTTTTTAACATTTTATTGATTTTTTTCTTATTTTTAGACTCTTGTACAAACACTAAAATTGAAGATTGCTACATAATTTCTAGAGATGACTGTGTAGCAGTGAAGAGTGGCTGGGATGAATATAGTATAAAGTTTGGTATGCCAATAAAACAACCATAAACATTAATAATCAGAAAACAAACATCAATCTGCCATTAACCTATATATATTACGCGGCCAAGAATTAATAAATTCAACGAGTTATAATTAACAATATAACATATACAAATTCATAATCAACAATTTAACATCATTAATTAGTTATTCACTCACTTAATTAAATTAAAATCCAATTGAATAACAAAAAAAATCAGAAATAATGAATTTCATGCTTTCACTTCACTAACGCAGAAGAGTGAGGAGAGTTGGAGACCAACTTGTCTGAATAAGACGAAGCAGACTCTTGCGACAAGGAGGCAGCAGTGACGGAGAGGAAACGATGATGGCGCTGACGAAGCAAGGAGCCGCGGAGCAAGGAGCTGCGACGAAGAAGACGACCTGTGAAACTGCGAGCCAAAACGCGACGTGTAGGAAGGTTGTCGGGCCACATCGTGTCCGTGAAGACAAAGACGACAAGACGGCCAGTGGGGTTGGAGTCTGGAGGGATTGCTAGCTTGCTGCCTCACTAGGGAATGGGTGTCGTTGAGGGGATTGGTTAGGGGGAATGGCTCAATAGGGATGGGGATGGGGCCGGTTCGAGTGTTTTGTGTTTTTTTTTTCTATAAAACCTAAAACGACGGTTGTTTTGGCCAGAAAAAAAAAAGAATTTCGAACTGGTCGGGTTATACAAAACCTTGGGTTTGTCGATTTTCTCCACAACCAGACGATTCAATTCGATTCTGTTTCTTATCCAGTCAAATTACTTAACCGAACCAGTTAGGTGACTCGTTTACCGATTTTTTTATCGGTCCAGTCCGATTCTTACAATACTAATGTGGTGTGATGTGTGTGTGTATGTTTTTTTGGTTTGTATGTGTTTGTTTTACATTAGGTTAGGTTTTACTGATTCACTGAAATGTTTCACCATATCTGCACAGTAATGGACTCTAAGTGTTCCTACTTTTCCAGCGCATTAAGCCACCCCAACGAATACGGCTACTTTAGCTTCCAACTGTTCCGCTAGAGCTAATATTAGGAGAACCATATAAATTACCTTTTAGGAAGCGGTTCTGGTATTGCATTGTACAATGCCGGAATGTGATATTCCATTCTTATATATCGTTTAGATATAAAATAAAAAATGTAAAGAGTGCAAATTGATAGCACACGATTTTGGTAGACACGGATCAAGTAGGAACACGAAGGGCGTGCAATCGGTTAGAAAGGTAAGTATAACAAAGGTGAACCGAATTTATGGGAAGCTATGTCCAAGCTGTATTTAGAAAAGGTCTCCGTAGCCGTCAATTTATGTGAAGTTGAGTCAGAGCGCAAGTCGAACGGATGTGAATATTATTGGGGGACTTTTTGTATATTTTGTCAAACGTAGTGGCAACAAGGGCCTAACTGTCTAACCAAAATGCTTCTAAATGCATATATGACAAATAAATTATTTGTCAAATAAAAAAAGAAATTAATTAATTAAGAATTAATAATCAAATTTATTTTAAAAAATTAATAATCAAATTTATTTTTAAAAAAATTCTTTATAATATATTTTTAATATTTCTCAATCTTGCTAATTTTAATAATATTTTTACAATTTAATAAACAAAATTATTTAGATAAAATAATAAAAATAATCAAATTATTACAAAACTATTTTTTATTTGTATTTTTAGATTCTATATTTTCAAATTTTAGTTCTTTTATAGTAAAATTTTTTTATATAAATAATTTTATCAAACTATTATTAATTGTATACAAAAAATGTTAATTTTTTTAGATCTTATTAAATAAATATAGTTGTTATTTTAAAATTTTTCACTTAGTCCAATTTATTATTAGTTGTCCATTTTAATTTTTCACTTAGTCCAGTGTTCTGACTTATGAGCAACACTACTCGACCCACAAGTTGTAAGGTCTCTTTCGTAACGTCTTTTAGCTATTACTCATCCTTATTGTATCCAGTTGGTCATTAGGGACAAATCATAACCATATTTAGGGTTATTTCCGTCAAAATATCTCTCACTACAAGACAAAGAAGCTCTAGGCAACTTATCTGTACCTAGAATATGATGTTTCCTTGTAAGCTCTCCAACTCTTCTTCTTTCCTTTCTTCTTTTCAATCATATTTTCAATCAATAAAATATAATTTGATATCATATATCTCTTTCTCCCTTAGCTAGTGCAGGCGAACTATCGCTAATGCTAGCTTTCTTCTAATATTAATGGCTGGTTTTATCATACCGCCTTACTAATTATTTACTTTCTGCTCTTTTATTTTCTGCATCATATATACATAACTGCATTTTCTTATTTTGTTACACCTTCTTCCCTTTTTCCTCCTTGATCTACTTCGGGCCATCTGGTATTAGAGCCTGATGGAAAAATAGAAATATTATTATTGTCATTAGACTATCTCTGAGATTCATGGATCTGGAAATTATGTTTACTGTTCATGTTCTTTATCCCTGTACATATCAAACAAAACCATTCTTTAAATCTGAAAGTACGGGCTGTTTAATCTTATCACTTAAATGGATTGTAGCGGTAAGACCCTAGTTGTGGGGCAGTAAGGCTAATTTGATGATGTTCTTGAAGGCGATGAGATCCGAACGTAAGAATTCCTGGTGGCTATGGATTTAAAGATTGTTTAAAAAAAAGAGTTATAATTCCCATATTAAAAAATTTGAGTGATAGTTTAGTGATAATTTATATGTTTTGTCTGAACCAAAGGAGGGCAATGATATCAGATTTTTTTTAATATGTCTAGCCTTTTTCGATCACTCTCTAGACATCTCTCCATTAGGGGTTCTTCTCAGTCTTCTTCCTCCACTTCTTCTTCCAATCCTCTTACTGAGAAAGTAACTCGGCCTGAGGAACTTTCTCCCAAACACAATATCTTCGAAGAAGAAGTGTGCTTCGACGATATCAATCAAGCCATAGACAATTGAGAAATACCCAAAATCCCTCAAGATGAGTTATATGTCCTTGATGACAACAAAAAAAAATTGGATTACATTATCAAAATCGCTGAAAATAATATTCCTTTAGGACCAGACTCCAGCGAGGAATTTCATCTTTTAACCAAGCAATCTGTCACAGAACATGCTCGTCACTACAAGTATCTTCGCATAAGATGTGTCCAGGTAGCGGTCAAACCTCTCATCAGAAAAGGTCTTAATGCTTCCATCCTTATGTGTCTTAGAGATATTAGGCACAATGATTTTCAAGATTCCTTAATCGGAACAGTAGAAACAAGTCTAGGACACGGTCCGGTCTACTTCAACTGTTTTCCAAACAAAATGGTCAGTTTGTTAGATGTCAATATCCTTGACTCCCTTTTTCTAAACATCCGAATTCATGGTCTTAACATGAAGGAAGGATCTATCCCAGCCGCTTTAATCTATAGAATTCAATACAAGGTCATGAACACCTGTAATTTTAGAGTCCTTCTTAAATTCAGTGATCGTGAAACTACCTTATTTGTCACAGACATGACAAAGGAAAACGTCACGGTCCTAAGGCTCATAAAGTGGGATGAAATTGACCTTCCCCAGTTATGGTCAATTGATCGAGCCATTCCAACGCAACCTAGACAAGCGCCTCTCTTACAAGAGATAAAACAAGATGAATCAGAAAGAGTAGAGATTTTTTTTTACAGACAAAACTCTTTTTTTTTTTATCTGAAGCAGGAATATATAATGATTTTGCTTTAGCAAGAAAATCTTTTTCTGTGACTTCATAATCTCAATTTCCAACTAAAAATCCCAGATCTGCAAATTCTGAAATTAATATTTCAGGGGTACAAAATCATTCAAACATTTCTCAACCATTTTATCAAACTGATGATGTTGTTGATTTACAATCTATTCAATCTCCAACATATTCTTCTATGAATGATGATGCCCATGAGTAACACAGAATTTGTTATAAACAAAGAAGCCTTACGTAAAAACCTTTACACTAAGGAGTATGATCTCCATAAAGAATGGTATTTATATACATATACAACTTCACAAATTCTCATCAATCAAAGAAAAGTACTACACTTTTTTCAATGATGTCAGAATGTATATTCCTTTCTTTGAATGGTTTCATGCTTATTCCATCAAAAATAATATCAATTATCGTTTTAAAAATAAAAAACTTTTGTCATCAGCAAATGTTATTTCGCCCTGAAAAGTTAAAGATGAAAATTTAATTAGATCTGAGTTTCCTCCAAAAGGATCTTTTGTTATTTCAAATACGGAAGGACATAACCCAGTTGTGGCCTCTCCATTTAAAACAAAAAATGTAGATGAAGCTGTCGCCCTAAAAGATATTAAAAATCTCATTGAACAATCAAATTACACTAATAGATTTTTATAATGTCTAGGTGACAATCTTTCATCTTCAAGATCTCTTTTGTCTTTGAAAAATGTCCCTGAAGCCTCTACTTCTAAAACTATTCAAAAACCTCTTTTTAAACCTTTCAAAATGAGTAGTAAGGCTAAACAGAGTCTTAAAACTTCTATTCTAAAATAAAAATCTAGTGATTCTGAAGTCATGCAAAAGATCGACCAACTTTTAAATCGTCTTAGTACTATCCCTGAAACTCCTACAAACTCTGGTGAATCTACATCTCGTATATAAACTCGCTCATCTAAGGCCATTAATGCCCTTGACCAAGACTCTAATGAGTCTTCTTCGGACCAAAGTGATAATTCTGACAAATCTACACTCAAAGTACAATTATGACCAATTCTATGACTAAGTGGAAGGGTCTAACCAAACCCTCTACACATAGTTATAATCGTATATCTGCCCCTGATCTAGCTCTCAAAGAAAGGGAACTAGGTTTTGTTAGCTTCAATACCAATAATGTCTATGAATGGAATATAGATGGCGAAACTGAATACAACAACATGATTATGCTTCAGCATATGACCATAGTAGGCATAGCCTATCAAGCTGCTCATGAAGCCTCTGAGGAAGCAATAGCCAATGTTTTGTTTCTGGGTTCTTTGGTCAACTCAAAGTTTGGTGGGATAACTACCTTTCTGATGACCAAAAACAATCAATCTTTTCTGCTGTAAAAGTTAATGATCAAAACGAACCCATCGTTGATGTCTTGGTGATGACGGGAAACCTATCCCTGATGCTGTTAACACCTTAATCTTTACTATAGCAAGCCATTTCATAGGTGACCCATCCCTTTGGAAAGATCTTTCTGCTGAATACTTTCCAATCTCAGATGCAAAACTTTGTCTGACTTTAGATGGTACAAGGACACTTTCTTACTAGGGTCTATACTGATGCGTGAGCATCTTATCTATCTTTTCCTAGTGAATTTGCACTTAAATTGTTGAGTTTAATTAAGAATTAATTATATTTTAGCCACTATAGATGCTATTTTGAGTCTTGGGCAATTTTATTTATTTCAGGTAGCATTCGGCGGAATTTGATGGAGTTTCTGCAGCACAAGAATCAAAGGAGATGGCTGCGAGGAGCGACGCGCACGTGTGACTGACATGTGCGCGTGAATTGATTATTTGCTCAGCAACGCGTCCACGTGACCGACGCGTCCGCGTAACTTGCGAAGAAGACCAGCGACGCGTACGCGTGACTGATGCGTACGCGTGACGTGCGCGATCTGCAGAATTTACAGAAATCGCTGGCGTGGATTTTGAGCCGCATTTTGACCCAGTTTACAGCGCAGAAAACACAGATTGGAAGCTGCAGAATAGACAAACAAGTGGTCCCCACCCATCAGCTGAAGACTTGTTAATTAATTCGAATTCAAATTCAAATCTTATTTTTAGGAAAAGATATTATTTTTAATTTTAGATAAATTAGATTTTAAAATTACCAAGATTAGTTATAAATAGGAATTTAGATGCCATCAGATAAAAACTCTGTATATTGAAACACAGTACATTTTTACCAAAACCCTTATTTTTCTCTAAACTATGAGCAATTAATCCTCCATTGTTAAGGTTAGGAGCTCTGTCTATTTGTATGGATTTATTCGTTTGATCTTTCTAATTTAATCCATATTTAGATTTATATTTCAATAATTGTTTTTGCTCTTTATTTTATGAATATGGGTGGAACGGAAGTATGACCAATGTTCTAATTGAGTTCTTGTAAAACTTGGAAAAGCTCTTTATTTGAACAACAGCTTGAAAACATATTATACTAAATTTCCAATTGTTTGTATTTAACGGGATACGTGACATATAATCCTCGTATTTGTGGATAATTAGGATTCTTTTGGCATATAAACTAGAAATTGATTATCACCCTCTAATTGGAATTAATTGACCAAGGAATTGGCAGTTAATGAATTTTAGAGGAGACTAGGAAGGTATAAGAAATTAGGGTCTAGTCACATATAGTTTGCCATGAATTAAATCTTACATAATTAAATTAGTTAGAAAGAAAAATTAATCCGGAAAAATAGATAATTCTGAAACCTTAACTATGTTCTCCATATTTTATTCCCAACTCATTGCTGCTTGCTTTCTGAAATTCTTAATTTACTGTTTAATGCTTTTTGAATACCAAAACACTCTCTTCTGCTTGCCTAACTAATCCTATCAAACGCTATTGTTGCTTGATCCATCAATCCTCGTGGGATCGACCCTTACTCACGTAAGGTATTACTTGGTATGACCCGGTGCACTTGCCGGTTAGTTTGTGGGTTGTAAAATACCGCACCAAGTTTTTGGCGCCGTTGCCGGGGATTGATAATGATTAACAACTATCAGTTGTTTGATTGTTTAGATTAGGCGTTTTATTTTTAATTTTATTAAAATCTATTTTTAAAAAAATTTCGAAAAAAATAAATTTTTAAATAAATAAATAGCACCAATATTTTTCTTAATTTCTGAAATTAAGTTTGGTGTTACCTATTTATTATTTATTTTATTTAGTATTTTTATTTTATTATTTTACACAGATTACCTCACTGGAAATTTTCTACACTCTGTCGTAGAGATTCTCATCTTTTCTTGTTTTTTGCTTGTTTATGCGCAGGAACAGAGACAAAGAACATCTCTTAGACCTTGATCCAGAACCTGAAAGGACTTTCAGCCGGCGTTACAACAAGCAAGACTTTACAAGACTGCAGAATCTGCTATGGATCCGAATAATACTGATAATGCCAATGTGGCAAACCCGAATGGGAATGAACAACAAAGGAGAGTACTTGGTTCTTTCTCCGCTCCTACAGCAGATCTGTATGGAAAGAGCATTGTGGTGCCTCCTATAGCTGCGAACAACTTTGAGTTGAAGCCTCAACTAGTCACTCTGGTGCAACAAAATTGCCAGTATCACGGTCTTTCCCACGAAGACCCAAATCAATTTATTTCTAGTTTTCTGCAAATTTGTGATACTGTGAAGACAAATGGAGTAAACCCAGATGTGTACAAACTCATGCTCTTCCCGTTTGCCCTGAGGGATGGAGCAAAGCTATGGCTAGATTTCCAACCCAAGGAGAGTTTGGATACTTGGAACAAGGTGGTTACTGAGTTTCTCCCTAAATTTTTCCCACCAAAGAAGCTGACTAAGGTTAGGGTGGAGGTTTAGACCTTCAGGCAGAAGGATGGTGAAACTCTGTATGAAGCTTGGGAGAGATACAAGCTACTGACTAGGCAATGCCCTCCAGACATGTTCTTCAAATGGACTCAACTAGATATCTTTTGTGAAGGCTTGGGTGAAATGTCCAAGATGTGCTTAGACAATTCTGCAGGAGGTTCATTGCACAAGAAGAAGACACCGGAAGAGACTATCTTTTACTCATCTAACAGGATTCCGGTGAACTCTGAGACCCCTCAGAAGAGAGGCGTGTTGGAAGCAGAAGATGTTAATGCTCTTCTTGCTCAGAACAAGCTGATGTCTCAGCAAATAAATCTACTTACTCAACAGATGGGTGGCATGCAAGTCTCAGCTATCAACACACAAAATTCACCACAAGAAATCTCCTAAGACATGATAGGTAACTTTATGCAAAATAATAATTATGATTATGCTCAACCCTCTTCTGAACAGGTGAATTACATGGGGAGTGCTCCTAGAAATCCCAACAATGATCCATATTCTAAGACATACAATCAGGGATGGAGGAATCACCCAAATTTTGGATGGAGGGATCAACCTCAGAGACCTCAAAACTTCAACAATAGTTCTCAGGGCGGTTTTCAACAGAACAATGATTTGGAAGTAATATTGATAGGTTTTAGACAAGAAACCAAAGCATCCATCATGAACCTGGAGATTCAAATGGGTCAAATAGCCACCAGAGTTAATGAAATTGATCAAAGGATCACTAATAGCCTTCCTGATAACACAATTCCAAATCCAAGAGAGGAATGCAAGGCTATCACCGTGATAAGTGAACAAGTGGCAAGTACGAAAGCACAAGTTATGCAGGAAACCAGAGCCTCCATTAGAAACTTAGAGGTGCTAGTGGGCCAACTGAGCAAGCAATTACTTGAAAGGTCTGCAAGTACATTTTAAGGTGATACAGTGGTGAACCCAGGAGAAGATTGCAAGGTTATTCAATTGAGAAGTGGCAAAGTAGCTGGTTCTGAGACCAAGGTCAATGAAGAGTTAGTTGAAAAAGAAGCTCCAGAGGAGAAGAAGGAAGAAGTAGAGCACGCCCCTCCAAAGCGTGCAGACAACCCATTCCCAGACTCTCTTGACACTTATCCTACACTGTCAAAGGCTCCTGAGTACAAGCCTAAGATGCCATATCCTCAGAGACTTCAAAAGGAGACCAAGGACAAGCAGTTTTCAAAGTTCTTGAAAGTTTTCAGAAAGTTACAAATCAATATTTCTTTTGCTGAGGTTTTGAAGTAAATGCATATCTATGTCAAATTTATGAAGGAGCTATTGTCAAAGAAAAAGCGTTTAAAGGGAGATGGGACAGTAGTCCTGACTAAGGAATGTAGTGCTGTCATTCAGAATAACTTGCCAAGGAAGATGCCAGATCCAGGGAGCTTTCAAATTTCATGCACCATTGGGAGCACAACCTTTGAGAAAGCCGTATGTGATCTGGGGGCAAGCATAAATCTAATGTCCTTATCTGTGATGAAGAAGCTGCAAATCCAAGAGGCACAACCCACAAAGATAGCATTACAGATGGCAGGCAAATCTATGAAGCCTGCATACGGATTAGTGGAGAATATTTTGGTCAAAGTGGATAAGTTCTTCCTCCCAGCAGACTTTGTGATTCTTGACATAGGGGAGGATGAGAATGCCTCTATAATTCTAGGAAGACCATTCCTAGCCACTAGAAGAGCTCTGATTGATGTAGAAGTGGGTGAATTAGTGCTTAGAGTGCATAGAGCAAATGGTCTTTCATGTCTTCAAAGATATACATTTCACAGGTGAAGAAGAGAGGTGCATGCAGACTGAGCTTATTGATCCAACCCTTCAAAAAACCCCAGATGATACACAGCAGAATCTGCAGCTCAAACCTCCCTTGGTAACAATCAATAAAATTCCTCCTGACATCAACCCTAAGTTTGGTGTTGGGAATGCATCATCTACCAAGGAGGAGGTTCCCAAAAAGAAGAAAGTACCCAGAGGATGGAGAAACAAAAAGATCCCCATTGAAGGTTTCTCCCCAAGAATGAAGGTGGTGTTGACCAGCAATCCAGCATGGGTTTATACAGTAATCAGAATCCTCTCTCTGGAGCATATTGAGCTACGTTATGGAGACACAGGAAAGAAGTTCAAAGTAAGGGGTGAAGAGCTGAGCCCCTATGATCCTCCTCCTTAGAGGAGCTGACCGTCAAGCTAGTGACGATAAAGAAGCGCTTGTCGGGAGGCAACCCGATAATTTCCTATCCTTAGCTATTTTTTATTTTTTTGTAGTAGTAGTTTTCTCATTTATTTTATTGAGTTCTTACTAATTTTCTGATCATGCAGCTATGTTATTCCAGGAACCGAACACCTCAAGCTCTATAAATATTTCTAAAAAAAAGTGCATACGACGCGCAAGCGTCACTGACGCGAACGCGTCGATCATGAGTGACTAAAAAATAAAATTCGACAGAAAGTTGAGCGGGAATGGCACCGGAACCAAGCCTTTAGCACAAACAACCCACGCGTACGCGTACCCCACGCATGCGCATCGTTTGCAATTATCGCCATCCACGCGTGCGCGTCATTGACGCGTCTGCGTGACCTGCAAAATCAACGTAAAAGAGTGTTTGGACAGAGAGTTGTGCTAGCTTTGGGCAAGAAGTGTGCTGAAAGCACAAATTTGGCCACGCAGACACGTGATCGACGCGACCGCGTCAATTGCACATATGGCCACCCACGCAAGCGCGTGCATGACGCGCCCGCGTCATATGAAAATTTGGTTCCCAAGCCATGCAAACAGAAAGTCATGTGGGCATGCGACTGGTTTCGCACGAATTGCACCAAAGACTGGGCATGCGAACGCGTGCCTGACGCTAACGCGTCATTATGAAAAATGCGCGACCTACGCGAACGCGTGCCGTACGCGTACGCGTCGCTTGTGCCGCCCAGTTTTCTTTCTCTCTCTCTCCCAATCCTAATTCTCTCTTATTCTTTTATCCTCTTATTTTTCTCTCCCCTTAATATTTGTTTCTTCTATTTTTAGTTCTTCTTTGCTTGAGGACAAGCAAACCTTTAAGTTTGGTGTTGACGCTGCGCTTATTGATTTTTTTTTGGCACAAAAGGAAGGTAAATCATCTTCATTGAGGAGCACAACCTGAAGAATAAAGTAACCGCTAGGATAACTTACGTGGTTGAGTTCCTTTCATTTTTTATTCCTCCCCTCTTTTTTCTATGTTATGTTCCGGCTTTCTATTATTTTGCTTTGTTTGCTGCATGATCCTTTATTAGTTAGAATCCTAGGACTAGTTTAGTTTTCTTTTAATTGCTTTAATTCTAAAAAGATGTTTCATGTACCACTCATTGAACTTGAATCTAAAAAGAAAAGAAAAAGAAGTGATGTATTGCATGAGAAATTGAGTTAATTTTAAGAATAGTCTGATTTACTTAAAGGTGGTGGTATTTTCTGTGATTTTTAATGCATGATATGAACAGTGCATATTTAAATTTGAATCAAGGGATGTTAATGTATAAGGAACAAGAATTTAGAGAATTATTATGACTTCTCTGAAACAAACAAAAATTTAATCCTTGAAGCAAAAGAAACAGCAAAAGAAAAAAATAAATCAATAAATAATAATAAAAGCAAGGTCCAAGGCTCTGAGCATCAATGACTAGGGAGGTCAGACATGATTAAAAGCTCAAAGAGTTGTTTTCCTAGTCATATGCTTGTGGTGTGATTGTGTCAAGTAATCCTTGAGACAGAATACTTAGAGTCGAGACCAAGTGCGTTTAACAGAGTATGCCAAAGGCTTTGAGCACCACCACTATCTGGGAGTAACTGAAAGAAAAATCAGGACTCAAAAAGAGTCCCCCCAATTAAGTGCTCGTGGTGTTTCTGTGTCAAGTAACTCTTGAGACAAAACATTTAAAGTCACGGCTAGGCTCAAGGTGCGAAGCACCAAAGAAAAACAAATTAAACTAAACTTTGTTGTGTTCAAGGATTAAATTGAAATATAAAGATCAGAGAATTCATAATATTATCCGGATTCTAATTCTGAATGACAATGATATCCTTCTGATTCAAAGGAGAGTGAGATGCCAAAACTATTCAGGATTACAGTTATAAACCCCACTATAAAAAGAGACATGAGCTTAATCGAATTCTCATTCTCATGAAAATTCACATCCTAAGCTTATGATAGTTTTGGTTGCTTGAGGACAAGCAACAGTTTAAGTTTGGTGTTGTGATGCGTGATCATCTTGTCTATCTTTTCCTAGTGAATTTGCACTTAAATGGTTGAGTTTAATTAAGAATTAATTATATTTTAGCCACTATGGATGCTATTTTGAGTCTTGGGCAATTTTATTTATTTCAGGTAGCATTCGGCGGAATTTGACGGAGTTTCTGCAGCACAAGAATCAAAAGAGATGGCTACAAGGAGCGACGCGCACGCGTACCTGACGCGTGCGCGTGATCTGGAAGTATCCATGGCGATGCGTATGCATAACTGATGCGTGCGCGTGAATTGAAGATTTTCTCAACAACGTATTCGCGTGACCGATGCGTCCGCGTGACTTGCGAAGAAGACCAGTGACGCGTACGCGTGACTGACGCGTACGCGTGACCTGCGCGATCTGCAGAATTTACAGAAATTGCTGGCGTGGATTTTGGGCCGCATTTTGACCCAGTTTTTAGCCCAGAAAACACAGATTGAAAGTTGCAAAATGGACAAACAAGTGGTCCCCACCCATCAGCTGAAGACTTGTTAATCAATTCAAATTCAAATTCAAATCTTATTTTTACGAAAAGATATTATTTTTAATTTTAGATAAATTATATTTTAAAATTATCAGGATTAGTTATAAATAGGAATTTAGATGCCATCAGATAAAAACTCTGTACATTGAGACACAGTACATTTTTACCAAAATTCTTATTTTTCTCTGAACTATGAGCAACTAATCCTCCATTGTTAAGGTTGGGAGCTCTGTCTATTTGTATGGATTTATTCGTTTGATCTTTCTAATTTAATCCATGTTTAGATTTATATTTCAATAATTGTTTTCGCTCTTTATTTTATGAATATGGGTGGAACGGAAGTATGACCCATGTTCTAATTGAGTTCTTGTAAAATTTGGAAAAGCTCTTTACTTGAACAATAGCTTGAAAACATATTATACTGAATTTTTAATTGTTTGTATTTAACGGGATATGTGACATATAATCCCCTTATTTGTGGATAATTAGGATTATTTTGGCATATAAACTAGAAATTGATTATCACCCTCTAATTGGAATTAGTTGACCAAGAAATTGGCAGTTAATGAATTTTAGAGGAGACTAGGAAGGTCTAAAGAATTAGGGTCTAGTCACATATAGTTTGCCATGAATTAAATCTTACATAATTAAATTAGTTAGAAAGAAAAATTAATCCAGAAAAATAGATAACTCTGAACCCTTAACTATCTTCTCCATATTTTATTCCTAACTCATTGCTGCTTGCTTTCTGAAATTCTTAATTTACTGTTTAATGCTTTTTGAATACCAAAACACTCTCTTCTGCTTGTCTAACTAATCCTATCAAACGCTATTGTTGCTTGATCCATCAATTCTCGTGGGATCAATCCTTACTCATGTAAAGTATTACTTGGTATGACCCAGTGCACTTGCCGGTTAGTTTGTGGGTTGTAAAATACCGCACCATATACCAGAGAAGACAGTCAACAACCTTTCTGGAAAGAAAAATTTTTAGGCAGACTTCCCAAATCCCTGGGAGATAAAGTAAATAGGACAAAATTCGTAGCTTAACCCCAGATGGGATAATTCCCTATGATGCGTTAAGTTATGGTCAAATTATCTCTTTCATCTAAAAGGTTGCTCTAAAGATCTGTCAAGATGATAAAATCCAACGACAACTTGCTCGTGAGAAAACACAAAATCATATCGATTTGGGAACTTTCTGTGAATAATTTGGTCTTCCTGCTTGTCATCCAAGGAAATCTAGAATACCACCTAATTGAAAAATTTTTAAACCTAATCCTGAAAAGAACTTCAGAAGATCTAGAAAAAGTTTTCAAAACCGAAGTATGAAAAAAGTTTTCAAAAGAATTTCCAAAAAATATCCCCAGAAAAATCCCATTATTTGCTATACATGTAAAAAATCAGGACATGTTAGCAAATACTGTAGGTTAAAAGGAAAGATTAATAATCTGAACCTTGATCCTCAAATTGAGGAACAGATTAACAATCTTTTAATTGAAAGTTCAGATGATGATTCTGGACCGAAATCTTCTGATGATATTAATAATATCCAACTTGATGATATTGGATCATCTTCAGATTCTGATGTCAAGGAAATAAATGTTTTATCTAAAGATCAAGATCTCTTATTTGAAGCAATAGAGGCTATTGGTGATCCAGAACAAAAGAAAGACTTTCTTTCTAAATTAAAAAAATCTTTACAAAAAAAAAGAAACCCAAAAATCTTGTCCTTAGTAATAAATATGATGTCAAACCTATTTTCAAAAAATTAGAAAAATAAGTTATTCCCATTCAGGATCTCCAGACTAAGATTAACCATCTTAAAAAGGAAATCCAAGAAACCAAAAGAAATCAAGACGATCATCAACTCATTCTCTCGCAATTAATGCGAGGTGAAGAGTCTAATGATTGAGAACTTGACTCTCTTAAAAAACAACCTGAGTTTTCTGAAAAAAGGAAGATGAAATTTCTAACGACAATAATGGAAAAGAAATCTTGAGATTAATAAATATATTCTCTTTTATGAAATGTTGTGTTAATATCCAAATTGTCGTTAAAGATTTTGTCCTCGAAACCATCACACTCTTTGACACAAGTGCATATTCAAATTGTATTAAAGAAGGTATGATCTCCTAAAGTATTTTGAAAAAACCACTGAATGTCTTAGCTCGATAACGGGTGAAAGACTAAAAATCAATTTCAAATTAACCAATGCTTTTGTTGAAAAGGGTAATCTTAGGATTCCAACTAATTTCATCATAGCAAAAGATATAAAAAAATGATGTAATTTTGGGGACACCTTTTATAATCCTTTTGTTTTCATACCTAGCAGATTTTCCTGGAATTACCTCTTACGTGGGTGGACAGGAAACTTTCTTTGAATTTATAGACTCACTAACCCAGAAAGATTTAAACCAAATTGAATCCAAAACCAAACAGCTTTGTTTTTTGAAAGAAGAAATCTCTTTTAAAACTCTTGAATCCCAACTTTCCCAACCAAGGGTTCAAGATAAAATAAAAAATCTTTTAAACCAAATTGAAAAGTCTATCTGTTCAGATTTTCCTCATGTCTTCTGGAAAAGGAAAGAACACATTGTTGATCTTTCTTATGAAAAAGATTTTAAAAAATCACAAATCCCTACAAAAGCTCGTCTCATTCAAATGAATGAGCAGCTTTTGCATCATTGTCAAAAGGATATCAAAAATCTTTTGGACAAATGATGAATTCGTCCAAGTAAAAGTCCTTGGTCTTACTCAGCTTTTTATGTCAACAAGCAAGCTGAGATAGAACGAGGAACTCACAGACTTGTCATCAATTACAAACCTTTAAATCAAGCTTTACAATGGATTCATTATCCTATACCAAACAAAAAGGATTTGCTTAATAGGCTAAACTCAGCAAATATCTTTTCAAAATTTGATATGTAATATGATTTTTGGCAAATCCAAATCAAAAAATCTGATAGATATAAAACTGTATTTACAGTTCCATTCGGTCAATATGAATGGAATGTAATGCCTTTTGGTCTGAAAAATGCTCCTTCTGAATTTCAAAAAGTCATGAACGACATTTTCAACCCATATTCTAACTTTGCAAGCGTTTACATAGATGATGTCTTAATCTTTTCTCAAACTTTAGAAGAACACTTCAAACATGTTAAAACTTTTATGTACATCATCTAGAAAAATGGACTTGCTATTTTCAAATCAAAAATCGTCCTTTTCCAAACAAAAATTCTGTTTTCTTGGTCATGATTTTCCAAGGAACAATAACCCCAATTGAACGATCAATTTTGTTTGCAGAAAAGTTTTCAGATTATATCGTTGACAAACCTCAACTCCAGAGGTTCTTAGGATGTCTTAATTATGTCTCGGATTTCATTCCAAATCTTAGTAATCTTATTAATCCTCTCCATGATCGGCTTAAGAAAAATTCTCCACCCTGGACTGACAAACATTCCGAAATCATTAGATTTTTTAAAACCAAAGTTCGCAATCTTTCTTGTCTTTACCTACCTATTCCTCATGTATTCAAAATCGTTGAAACAGATGCATCTGATTTAGGATATGGTGCTATTTTAAAACAGAAATTGCAGGATAAAGAATGTATCATTGCATTTGCATCAAAACATTGGAATAGTACTCAACAAATCTATTCCACAATCAAAAAAGAAATTTTATCCATAGTTTTGTGCATCACAAAATTTCAATCTGATTTACTCAATCAAAAATTTTTTGTCCGAGTTGATTGCAAATCAGCCAAAGAAGTCTTACAAAAAGATGTTAAAAATCTTGCATCAAAACAAATTTTTTCCAGATGACAAGCTATCTTAAGCCTTTTTTATTTGAAATTGAGCACATCAAGGGCAACTCAAACTCTCTCATGACTTTCTCACACGTGAATATTTGCAAGGAATCAAGCAAGAGCAAGATGCCTAAAAAGGCAATTATCGCCTCTTCAAAAGGTAGAGGCAAAGGCATTCGCCTAGCCCTTTCAGGGCCATCCAGACAATCTCAATCTGATCATGAATTTGGGTCTTCTACCCAAAAACCTCTAAAAATTAACCCAACAATCTATTGAACCAGCTACAAATCAAGCCAAACAAACTAAGGCAGATTACGCCTTCCCAATCCAAACTCTTTTTAGCCTTACAAGACCAAGGTGTTACCAAAATCATCAAAACATTTTGGGCTGATATATGTAGTGAGTCATATGAAGAAATTGACCTAACCCAGCTCATATCCCAAGTAGTCAAACAAAAAATAATCGCACAAAAACCAAAAGAAAAAGCCATAGCTCTAACACCACAAACATCCTCAATCACGACAAAAACACAAAAAGCCCAAGCCAAATATATCCCCCAAACAAAAATTCAAACATTATCCAAATGGAGCTGTATTTTGGGATGAATCTCCAAACAAAGTTATCAAAAAAATCTTTTCTACCGGATTCCATTTCAAACCAATCTTATCCAACAAACTCGCCAATTTTATGAGTTCATTTTAGTATATACTGATTCAGTATCTATTAAACACTCTAAGGACAAAACCAATCCTGAACTCATAACCCATTCAACAATCCAAATCCTCAAAGACTTGACCCCAAAACAATTTGGGAACAATCTAAACAAAAATAAAATTTTTTTTTTAAAATATAACCCAATAGATTTTAATTATTGGGACTACATGGAAGCCTGACTAAAGTATTTTGGTTTGAAAATATTCAGTACAGACATTCATGGTTAATTTATTTTAAAAGAAATTTAAACTATATTTTTCCAAATTGATTCTACCAATGGTGAGATTTCTTTGGCCAATCCCAGAAATCTTACCCTCACCTACTGATGAAGGGTATAAACTATTTCAATAAAAATTTGACATTCAGGAAACATGTGTTCCTATAATGTTAAAAAATTTTTTAATTTTCTCATTGTCATGGATATTCCCGTGGAAATATCAATATACAAAACCGGACCATCCTAAAGTATGTTCAATGTTACAAAGGCACGCTTATGTCAAATGGTGGTCTCAATTTGATTCATCAATTGCCTATCCAGAAAAGGTTAGAGAATGGTTCAAAACCAATCTCAATAGTTAGAAGATCTCGGATCCAGAAACAGTCTCGTTTCTCAATCAAAAGGCACAAATTCAGGCAGCCCTTGCAGCCTCACAATCAATCAAAGGGAAGCTTCAACAGATCCTTCACTTGCTTCAAGAAGATCAAGAGTCCTCATCTAAAGAAGAAAGTGATGAAGAAGGTAAAGGCAGTCAAGTTGAGGAAGACTGTTTCAAAGTTTGTCTAGCTGATGATTAAAACCAATCCATCTTGTAATAACCACTAGACAATTACCGGAACTATTTGAAACCGGTATTGTGGCTATAGTCTAGGTTATATTTACTTGTACTGTAGAAACAGTAAAATCTTCAATTATAAAAGGAGGCCTCGTTCTCATTGTGAGGTACTCTTCATTTTACACAATTATAAAATACTTTAATCGTGAAGTGCGAGAAGCCAGGCGATGCACGGTATGAACATGTATTGTTTCCAGCTCTTTTCGCCATATCCGAGATAGCAACATCAAAATTTCGTGTAGTGCGAAAAGTTAGCGTCACCTACAAATGTGTCTAATCTCCCTTTTTTCACTCATCTGTATATCATCAAAAAATATTTAATATAAAAACTAATTTATGTTTAAGAGGAGATAAGCATTTTAAGATTAATTTTTTTTGTATATATGGGTAATTTTAGCATGGAACACAAAAATATTTGATTATTTTATTATTTTACAATGATAGCAATACAAAATGTTATTAATATTTTATAATAGAAATATTTTTTAATTATAAAAAAGATAAAATATCATTGACGTTTTGTAAAGATCGATAACATTATATAATGCATAATTTGGATCATTTTTAAAAAATTCATCCCTAATAATCTAATATTTAAAAAATCGCATTTTAAGCCTTAGTTGAATATTATTATCTTTCTTTTTTTTTAATTAAACTGAAAAAAATGTGCAATTGTCCATTTATTTAAGTTAACCCACAAAGCCATGGGTTTTGGTCCAACCCAAATAAAAAATTTATAGATTAGCTTAAATTACAAAAACCATCAACTCATGACATGATTATTAGTTAGCAAATCTAATATTTTTTAATTTTTATCACCTCTGTTTCGAGAGTTATTTAAAATTGATATAATTTGGGTTTGAACGTAAAGTTTAAATTCTTTTTTATAAGGATTTTAACATTTTTTTTAACGAAATAAAGTCATCCGAGGCCTTTGATAATGAATAAAAATAATATCTACAAAGGATTCTAATATTTAAATTATTAAAAATTTTGAGCAATTTTTTTATAAATTAAGATTAAAAAAATTACCTGTGTATAATAAAATATTTAATATAATAAAAGTGATAGCTTTGCTATCTTTTGTAAGTTATCCGATCCATCATAATGATAGGTAACTACTTTTCTTTCTATTTAAAAATTGTTAAGATCTTTTATTTAAAATAGTGAACTAATTTGTAAAAATACACATTTGTGTAATTAAGATTTTGTATGCAAGTGGGTCTACCAAGTCAGATAAATTGAGATAATAGATCTAGACACTTTTTTTTTTTGGTCAAGGATCTAGACACTTGAATTTAATAGATTGGATATTAGGCCTCGCTTTGATATTGGGCTAGAGTAGGAACACAACCCATATGGGCATATCACCATACAATGCATCTAATCTAAAAGGCAAAGAAAAAAATATATATACTTATGAAAAAATAATATTTTTTTAGTATAAAAACCCTAACTCAATTGGCCTCTGTAATTTGTTTTCTTATGCCTTTTAAAGTTGTTTCAAAATCTCTTAAAATTTATTTATATTTTTTAAAGTCTCTGAAATTTATGGTTGTTTTTTATGAATTTATATATATGTATTTAAAATTACTATATTAATTAGATGATAAATATTTAATGAATTCTGCCAGAGAGACAATGGACTATTTATACAATGTGTACAATAGGCTATTGAGTTACAAAATGAATATCTCCCTGTACTATCTAGAATAACCATCCGAGTATTAGGGATAATAAACATCTTCCCAAAAGATTAACCTGATTTTGGGGTTCGCCAAGGATCAAACCCTTGACCTTTTGGATTTAGCGCTCTAATACCATGTCATAATACCACTCATCCCAAAAGTTTCACCACTCATCCCAAAAGCTAATTCAGCTAATAGGAAAGGGTAACACTAATGGTTATATCTTTAATACTCCATAAACCTCTATTGTGCACATTCAGTGACGGATCCAGAAAATTTTGATAGTGGAGGCAAAATATATATAATATAATAATAATTTTTATAATTAATGTTATAAAATATGAATATTTTTTAAATTATTTAACCAATAAATTAAAATAAAATAATAATTCAAAATAATAACAAATAATTTAGAATTCCATTCTTCTAGGTTTCATATTTTGAAAAGATTGAATAATCTTTTCATTGTCAATACAATCAAATGTCTCTCTTTCTATGTATGTCACTAAACAATCATTTAAAAATTCATCTCCCATACGGTTGCGAAGCCGACTCTTTATGATGTTCATAGCAGAAAAGGTTCTTTCAACTGATGCAGTTGCTACAGGCAAAACTAAAGCTAACTTCAAAAGAAGAAACACTAATGGATAAACAATATTTTTTAAAGTCTCA
>NC_029774.3:106388025-106398136 GCF_000817695.3 Arachis duranensis | reverse complement strand
TTAGTAAATCAAAAATTAATTTATTATTAATTAAATTTTATTTAAAGATTTATCTTTAATTAATGGATTAATGTATGTATAAAGTGAAATTCGGACTTCCAACACTTATTTAAGATTTTAAGGAGATTAGTAAACTAACTATTAGAACAATATAACTTAATTTCTATTAAATTATATTTGACTACCATACTAGTTGATGAATGGTGATAGTGATAGTAGGAATGGCAATGGGGCGGATAGGGACGGATTTTTGTCCTACCCGACCCTGTCCCGCCGTCTTTGCACTCCGCTATTATCCGCCTCGCCCCTACCCGCGAGTAGTAGGCTGCTTTATCTTAACCCGCCTACATGGGTATCCGTTCCACCCTTATCCGCCCCTATAAAAATTAAATAATTTTTATTTTACACATTCATGTATAAATTAAGATAAAACTTAAAATTCATAACTAAATTAAAATACAAACATAAGATTCATCCAATGTCAAATAATTTGAAATTAAAAAAAGATTAATGTTTAATCACTACAAATTTACAGCATAATAAAGAAATTGTATCAAAAGAGTCTTCAATCATTATTCTTGTTCTTCCACCATTTAACAAACCTACATTAAAAACACAGCATATAAACTAGTTAAGTTAAGCACTATGATTAGTAAACACAAAGTTTTACCAAATAACTTGGCACCATTTTTGAAAAAAGGGTGAAATAATTTTTAGAAGTAATAGTAATACCATTGAGAAGAAAGCAACACCAAATTAAAATTCTAAAGCAAAGGCAAACAAAAATAGAAGCAGCCAATACTTATTTCAAAATTGAACAATTTGCATATGTATAGTTTCCATGGTCAACCAATACAATAACTCTAATGATGATGCAATTAAAAGTTACTATATAACTATGCAGAAATATTTACTCTAACTCTAACTCTGTAAAATAATAAATAAAAAAATCAATCTTAATAATGCCCATACTAAGAATATATAAAAAATGAATTCTATTAACCAATCTCACCATCCTTTACCTATTAACCATAACCAATCAAGTGTTACCCAGCAAAAAATTTTCAATTATATCGAAAGACCAAGTGCAAACTCTACAAGACTGTTCCAAGTTCTAAGTTTCTATTCAATCTTTTTAAAAGTAAACCCAAAAACAAATTAGGGTGGTTATTCATTCTTGTTTAACTAATTTGCTAGTTAGTTATTAAGGAAACGTGGTCTAAACTAAAATTAGAGTTAGTCCACAGCAGCCAATAACTTCAACCATTCATCAAAGGAGGGACTTATCTTCGTCAATATAATTTTTTGGGGGCTAACATGTGAGCGAAATCACTGTAAAAAAACTTGGAAGCGAGTCATTCATCACATCATCAATTCATTATCATTCATTCATGGTGCTACTATATCTACTTGTATGCACAGCAAAATTATTTTTACAAGATAACAAATAATATTAATAAAAATAGGGCACACCACCCTTTTTTTAGGAGTGTGGTTTCAAGTAACATTTCTTAAGAAATTGAAAAAAGGGTTTAACACCAATACATTATATATTTTGCCTTATCTACTTATAATTAAAAAGCAGCATACTCCAAAATTGCAGGTTGCATTCAAATAAAAAGAAAAATATTTGCAGACAAAATGAATGTTTTACTTGTTTGAATAAACAATATTATGAGTCTAGTTTAAGTGTTTAACAAAATCAAAGCATCAACAACACAAAATCAAAAATTAAAATACACACAATCAAAATATCAACAACACAAAATCAAAAATCAAAGTATCAACAATTAACATCACAAAATCAACCATCAACAATACAAAATCAGATTATCAGCCATCAATACCATAAAAAATAAATCATACAAATTAACTTAAAATAAAAACTGAAGAAGCAAGCCGGAGAGGAGTACTTACCAGTTAGCAGAGAGACGATGAGGGAGAGGCGAGCAGAGACCAGAGACTGCAGACGGGAGAGGCGAGCCGGCGAGGACAGTGACGACGAGGAGATCAGTGGGAGCGACGCCGATGTGAGCTTAGTGAGGGATAGCGGCGAGGTGACCGAAGTAGTTGAGCAGAGGCTGTAGTCCTTGGAGAAGAGCTGAACAGGTGAGTTCGGTGGTTGTGAGGACGCCGATCTGCTGTAGGGATGGGCGGGCTGTGACAAGTGGTCTAGTGCAGCTAAGTAGAGGCGGTCGTTTTTGGAGGCTTTGAGAAGAGCAGAAAAAGGGAGTTGAGGGTCTCAGATTTGGAAACTAAAGCGTGAGTTGGGCGGGCTGTGACAGGTGGTCTAGTGCAGCTAAGTAGAGGCGGTCGTTTTTGGAGGCTTTGAGAAGAGCAGAAAAAGGGAGTTGAGGGTCTCAGATTTGGAAACTAAAGCGTGAGTGACGATGACATCTGAAGCCTAATGACCTAATCCCCAAAAAATTATATATCTGTGTGTGTGTGTGAGTGACGATGACATCTGAAGCCTAATGACCTAATCCCCAAAAAATTATATATCTGTGTGTGTGTGTGTGTGTGCGCGCGCACTCCGTGGTGGGTAGGGACGGATTTATTCTGAATCTGACACCGCCCCACCCCGCTCAACACCCCGTTTTGGTCTGACCCCGTCCCGCTCTGAGATGTGTGTGTGTGTGTGTGTGTGCGCGTGCGCGCGCACTCTGTGGTGGGTAGGGACGGATTTATTCTGAATCTGACACCGCCCCACCCCGCTCAACACCCCGTTTTGGTCTGACCCCGTCCCGCTCTGAGACGGGTTTAAACCCGCTCCGACCGAGTAAGGGCGGCTCGGATACCCGCGGGTGCGAGTACTGCTGCCACCCCTAAGTGATAGCGACGGGGATGGGAAGTTTTATTTGTCATTGTGGTGACAACTGTTATTTGTAAGTCAAAGAAAGAGAAGGAGATCCATTATTTGATCAGGCCCATTAAAGGCCCAAATTCATTTGAATTAGCCTGTTTGTGCAGGCGCTAATGAAAACTAACGAGATGTGTGGGACAAACTAAGACACCACTCATCATATCATTGACTAGCTCAAATAAATTGTAGACCATTTTGAACCCATCGTGTTTGTCAAAAGTGTAATCAATATAAGCTATGAAAGTTTACAGAAGCAGTTGTGAAGTATGATTATTATTTCTTCAATAATACTGAAATCAAGTATTACTCTTGCATTGAGTATTGTGGCTGCCAGCAATCTAGTCCAACCAAAGTCTTGCCCCCCACTCACTTTAATTAATGCAACAATTTTATGTCTTTCATTCCGCTACTTTTATGACAAAAAAGATCAAGCTATTTTTATGGCTTTAAAATTATGGATGGATTTATATCCACGAATGGAGCCCAATATATAGCACTTGTTATTCGACAATGATGATACTGAAATTAATCCGGCTTTCACTTTTTTTTGTCACGATCAACTTGATTCAGCAGTTGAATACTGTAATTCGAAGAATAGGGAGTTCAATTATTTATTTGAATAAAAGAAGCCACTTATCAATTATCATCTCAACGCTACATATACGGTGCAATGTTTTTTCCTCCCTTGCTACTTTTTTACTTACCATCAGTTCTTTCTTTCACTTTTGTTTTTCTCGTTTTCTTTTCCTTTTGGTTTGTTTTAGGCATTCCCTTTAGGCCTTTACAGTGATTCCACTAGTACCTAAAGAAAAAGACTATGTATATATGTACTACTAGTAAGTAGTTGGGGATGCATGCATATTAAACTTGTAGATAGATATTTCTATAAAAATATTTTCATAAAAAAATAATATTATAAATTATTAAATAATTCAATTACATATGTTAAATTTTTTAATAATTTATAAAATTATTATTATATAAAGATATTTTTATGAAAAAGAGGTAAATGGTGGTGAGATGAAAAACTACCTACCTCGCCGCCGATACTTGATTGATTGAAAATTGAAAAACAGGATTTGGGTCCTGCCCTGGGCGGGGCAGACCTACGGCAGCCACATCTACAAATTAAGTAACTGCGACACAACACGCACAATCTCAAGAATACTGGCTCTATAGTTAGTTTATGGCTTAGGACTTAGGACTTAGGAGAGGTGTCACGTGCTGCAGTAGGAAAGGACACTGGCAAGCTAAAGTGTCATCTTGCATTCTACCTTACGTCATTGTTAATTTGTTAGACCTTAGCTTCCATAACTGCTTCCGCACCATCACTAACAATTAACAAATCACGATAAAATGTATAACTATTATTATTTTTCATATACTTATTTATTTATTTTTAAATTTTTGCATTAAAATAATTAACAAAAAAATATAAAAAATAATGCAAACATCTTTTTGTATGTCGCTTTCTTTTGGGCTTCTTTAGTTAGTTACCGCGCAATGGAAGTGGGGTCAAAGTCAAATCCATTGAACACCAGAATGACAGGATCGAAGGCCAATCAACCAATGCCATTCATCATCTTATCTTATCCTCCTAGCCACTTATACCCTAATTACCTGCAACTCATTTTGCATTTCTTAATTTTATATTACATATAATAATACATATATCTGTTGTTTGGAAAGAGTAATCAATGGATGGATACCAAATTTATTTACAATGTTGGCATGTTATTGGCTATATTGGTACACCCTTATTCACACAGCGCTAATATCAATGCGCCTTTGATGGATGGCCACATCATTTTTATTTAGTATTCACATATTAATCATTAGTTCATAACTTTTGAACGTATGGTTTTTGTTTTATTATTCGAGTAATCTCAAAAGCGAAGGGAAAGGAGGAGGAGTAGTAAGGCGTGATTATGATGAAGAGAGAAGTGTTGGTCTTGGTTGGAGTAAGATAGAGATGGAAGGAAAGTGACGTTTCTCGATCAATTGTGGATTTTAGCAGATCGAGGAGCAAGCAAATAAAGCTCTTGGCTAAATTGGTTGTTTGCAATTCATGAAAGATGAAAAAGGGGCCGGGGTCCATGAGGAAGTAGCAACGAAATATCCTTGCATTTGTCGTCATACTCTTCATTTACTACGCCATCTTCTATTCTTCTGCATCTCTCTATTGGCATTATTGTATTCCATTTTTACTCTCTTACAACATGATGCAAATTCGGATGCTACTCCTCTGTATTAGTATCGAATGATATACATTGAAAAATAAATACTGTAATACTTTCTGTCGTTAAAAAAATAGATCGAATAGTTCAACTGCAAAATTTAATGGTAATATGAGTTCATTTGTATTTTTATATTTGTTAACATAACATTTGATAAAAGAATACTCGTAACTAACTACCCAATAAATACCGATATTGAAAATATATTAATATAAAGTTACCAACAGTATATGTTGTATGTTATATACAACAAGGGAATATGTATGTTAAACCAAAAGGCTGAAAAAGTGGGAGGCATTTTGCATTCTAACATGCATATAGCTTTTCTTTACTACTCGTACTCGGCCACACTTGCGAGTAAAGTAATTAAATTAGAGGCAGACCTAAAAAGGAAATTAAAGGCCCTCTAAAGGCTTCGGAGAAATGACAAAAAGCACATTCATTATGTTTGTTTGTAAAACTAAAATGAAGTGATGGTGGGTGTAAGAATCATCAATCGGATAGTTTAACAAATTCTAAATCAACACAAAGTGTATCTAGTTATCTTTTTAATACTTTTCCCGTCTTTCATTCTATCCCTAACCGTAATTGACCCACCAGCATGACATAACTAGATCCAGATTGCATAGCCTTAACGCAATATTCCCCCGCAGAAGAAAACAAAAAAACAAGACTCTCTAAGCTGGAATGATGAAATTAGCATGTGAGATCGAATCTTTAGGCACACCATTTTCATATATGCATGATGAGAATTCTGTGTTATAAGCAAGAGACACTATATGCATAATCTGAATAATCTAATATATGTTGCCATGATATAATTAATTATGTACATGTGTGCTTATGAATACTGTTGTTGGCACAGCTCTCGACACTAGCGCACTTTAAAGACACACTAACCCCAAAAGGCCATTTGCATGTGCAAATATCCAAGCAATTATGGTGATTATATGAGTCTAATTCGTATTATTTGGTCTACTATACCCACTGCCATGACCTACTTCTACCTTTTTTGGCAGCAACTTTGTCAGAACTCAACTCTCTTTATTTATTTATTACTTCTCTTTTTTAAAATGCCTTTTTTTTTATTTTTTTTTTCGGTATTGCCTTTTATTTTAATTTAAAGCCATCAAAATTCGTTCTCAAATCTCAAGTTCTCCTTTCTTTTTTATTCTTCTTTTTGCTTTGTTTGTTTTTGGGGGTCCAAAGTCCAAATTTGTACTGCATTAAGCTCGGAAGTAGAGTCCAATACAAAAGGCGATGCCAATGTTAATTACCAGCTCATTGAGTTTAGTGTCTATATGATTTGAATGGATTAACTTCAATCAAAAATGCATGTCAATGTGGTCCTTGCTAAGGATATAGCAATGGAGGAGATGGAGGGATCACTATCAAGCTATGGAGCATATAGACGAAGAAGGGTTTTTCCTTCCTTTTTTTTTAGTATTGAGGTTTCCCATAATCTCAATCAATTCCCCTCGTCTCCCCACTATGAATAACAATAAATTAATTAATTAATTAAAATTTGGTTTGTTAATCTGTCGTGCGTTATGATTAGTAGTTGCGAGGACAAATGGGTCCGGCACACCACAATGTGACGTTTTCAAGAATCTTAGGTGAAAACTGAAAACTGTGGCACTTCACTTGAGTTAACCTGCTGAGGGAAAACAATAGAGCATTACATAGTATATGTATATGGTATTAGTGAAGACATTTACTGGAAACATGATAATAATTGCGCACTAGCTAGAAATGAAACAAACTACTAAAATAAATAATATGTTGCCAATCGTAATATTTGGTGGTGGTACTAAAATTTAAAATGTATGAATTCGTAACGACTTTTGTTATCAGGGTTTTGTACAACTGTACAACTAGAGATGAGTCACTGCCAAGTCAAATTCAAATTCTGAAACAACAATGCCCCTAATACATGCCCCCACTACACTAATTCTGATGTACTCGGTACTCCACAAAAGGCTCTTCCCCTATGCTTTTCATTTTCTTCTATCGGTATTATCCATGTCCATCCATTTTCCCTCCCTAGCATCCTGCTGCACATAAATGCACATATAATAGACCCACTTGCTCACACAGTGACAGTAGCCACAAACAGAACTATTCCCGAGAATAGCTAACGACATCATGCATTTGAACAAAATCAAAAATAAAAATCAATTTTTCTTTCCCCTTAATCAGTCCAAGAAAACAATGGGAACAAGTAACTACCTTGGGAAAAGAAGATATTATTTATGTTCCAGTATATAACAATCAGATTCAGATTTAAATAAATAAAAAAAAAGAAGAAAAAGAATAGTACAAGCGTTACAAAATTCTACCGCTTATGTGTAGATTACTTATACTTTTTTATGTAGAAGGGGAAAGTACATAGGGCACATGTAAGGCATGATAATGCCAAATATTGAGCCAAATATAACAATTCTCCCAAATTCCAATATTACCCTTGAGAATCCTCCATTTTTACATCACAGTACATGCATTGGGGTTCTCATCACTGAAGATCTGAGGAGGGTAACCTGGACCAGGATAAGCTGCATAGTATTCCATGTTGCCACCACCATAGCCATACCTTGGTGGCATGTAGTAATATTCATTCTTCTTCAGTTCAACCACCTTGTTGCTCTCTTCTGTGCCTCCTTCAGCTGCTGCTGCTGCTGCTGCTTCTTCTTCTCCTTTCTTCTCTTTGTTCTCTTCTACTTGACTGCCTTCCTTCTTGTCTTTGTCGCCATCACCTTCCTCACCCTTCTTCTCTTCTTTCCCACCATCTTTATTGGATTCTTCTTTATTCTCTACAGTTTCTTGCTTCACTACCACTACTTGCTTCCCGGTCCTCTTGTAAACGTAGTCCACTAAGTTTGCAACTTCAAACACCCCCTTCACGCTCACTTGCGAGTTCTTCAGATCCGGTTCTGCTGACTCAACTCCTGCATGTATTTTGTTTTCTTATATTATATATTAAATGCAATTTTAAAAGAGATTAATTTGACGACCACAAAATCGGGTAATACCCTTCATTCTCTCAATGCGTCTCTTGATTTCCTGCGCACATGCTTCACAATGCATGTGAGCTTGGAGAACTACTCTGATGACCTCAGGCTGCAAAATAACATCGAATTCAAAATATGATAACAGAATTAAATTAAATGAAATGAAAGAAATTAAACAAAAATACTGTGGAACCTCTTTTTTCTTCTCCTCGGGCTTAGGATTCTCTTGCTCTTCGGGTTTCTTGTCTTCTTTTGGCGCCTCTGGTTCTGGAACTGGAATGGGAGAGAGAAGCTCAACTTGTCTGTGGCTCTTCCTCTGGACTCTCTCCCTAACCTTGAGAGGATCAGCTTTCTCTCCTTTAACCACCACCTTGTGACTCTTACAATCTGTTATCACATCCTCGACCCCTGCAAGCAACAATCAGATAACATCACATTCACATGTATGTACAAATATCAAAGATTACAAGTGTTATATTAACCTTTCTGACCTGGGAATCCTCTAAGGGAGCGACGAACCTTGCGTGCACAACCCTCGCAATGCATGAACACCTTAAGCACAATCTCTGGGGGTGCTGCTGGGGCTGCAGCTTCCTCCACTACCTTCCCATCCTTGGATTCCTCAGGCTTCTTCTCCCCTTCTTCCTTCTTTGGTTCCTCTGCTTTAGTCTCGTCGACCTTCTTCACTTCCTGCCACAACACAAAATCAGATCCAGAAAAACACATAATAAGAAAAGAAAGATCGAGGAGAGTAAGGAGACCTCGCCCATTGAATTCAAGTGAGTGAGTGTGTCAGTGTATGTGTGTGTAGAAGATAGATAAGCTTGACGTTTATAGTGGTTTGTTGTGTATACTTATTATTTTTAAGTTGGGAGTAGCAATATAAGAGGTGGGTTATTCGGTTACTGCCTACCTGTTGAGTCATGCAACACTAATTGGCTGATTTATGATGATCATGATGAACCAGATCTGAAGCCACTCATTTCCACCATCATCACATGACGTGGCATATGCACTGCACCGGAGGCGTGACGACTCTCCTGCTTCCGACACGTGGTAACGGATGTTACACTTTCGGGCATCTCTAGAATTCACCCTTCTACTGTGCTCGTTAACCCTCGCTTCACTTTAACGGCCCAGATTTTATCAACAAAATTTCAAATATATTTTTAATACAATAATATGTAAAAAATATAAATTTAATATATTAAAAATATAAAATTATTTTTTTATCTATTTTCGAATTTGCGTATACCTTATACATTTTGGATATAGATGAAAATAATATGTTAGTTTTACTCTTTTATGTAAAAAGTAATACTTAAAAATGATAAATAATTTTAAACTATTTAATATAAAAAGTATCAATAATTTATCATCTTTATATGGTTGGTCACGTTTTAATAAACGGTTTATGAGTTATAATCTTAAATTATGCTTTCCGCATCTAACTCTTCGGTCTTCTTATTATTACTTTTATCCTTTTTTTTTTCTGTCTCTTGGGATATCTCGATGATATATATAATATAAACGTACATTCAAGAAAAATATATTAATGCAAATGTGTTTAACACTAAACCAGGAGACATAAAAGGGTCATAAAATATTTGAAGGAATATTATTTTCCTTGTCTTTAAGCCATAAAACTGCTAATGACTGTTTTCTTTTTCATATCTGCAGGCTCAAATCCGGGTTGGTTGGTTTTTCATTAAATCTCCTCATATCACATCACATCATAGTATGAGAATTACCTATTAGTTTTGAAAAAAATAAAAGAAAAACACAGACACACTCTAAGGTCGCTGCATTTGGCCCCTTGAAAGCACTTACCATGCAAAAATGAGCTGGGTCCATCTGTTTGAAGAAGACATGGTCAGTTACGTTTTCCTTTTCATCGTTACAAAAAAACGTTTGGTTATTAATTAGGTCAGCCAACCCTCTCCAACCAATAGCCCCTTCAAATCTTTCAATGAATAAATTCAATATTTATTATTCCTTAGCAT
>NC_029774.3:106386950-106387960 GCF_000817695.3 Arachis duranensis | reverse complement strand
ACGTTTAACATTTATTTACTGCACTATTATGTAAGCTAAGAATTGCAAATCGTTTCTTTGACTTGGCAGAAGCTTTGCAGCATCCATTGGGGAATTAATTAGCAAATTAAAGAATATATTAATCATGAATTGAGTTGAATAAATCGGCGAGGGCCCTATATATGGATGGAGACAAGGCTCGTCAAAGCGTATTTGGAAACGGGGAAGGGAACACAAGTTTACAGGGATAAGCCTTACCATGTGCTTCACTAACCCCAATCAAAGCATGGCTGTACCAGACTCACATGCTTCCTCAATCACTATTTTGCAAATCCAATACTATTTAGGGTGTGTTTGGCAAACCCGTTTGAGAGGATAAAAGTGCGTTAAAATTCTTTGAATGCTGTATTTTAATGTTTGACAATCTTTTTTTTTCTAAACGCAGAAGTGATTTTGCAGCTTAAAAGCACGTTTACTAAAAGCAAAAAATTGTTGCTTCTGCGTTCACTTCAACGTGAGTTCACATTTTATTATTATTATTATTATTATTCGTGTTTTTCAAAAGAGTTTTCATATTTATTTCATTATTGGTGTTTTTCAAAAGAGTTTTCATATTTGTTTCAAGTCATTTCAAATATTTTAAATTTTTTTTCAATTTTTAGTTTTTTTTTATATTTTAGTTGTTTTATTAATTTTGTTATTTTAATTCTATTATAATATGAATTATTGATCTTATTAAAAATGATAAAGTAAATAAAAAACTAATCATACATGACAATGGAATCATAAGTAATAATTAATAATAAATAAAAGAATACTAAGATTACTAATAAAATTATAGAATATTTTTTTGTTTGACATTGTAAAATTTATTATTATAATTCTTATTCATTATTTATTATTCTAATTTGTTATAATATGTATTATTGTTCCTATTGAAAATGATAAATTAAATAAAAAATTAATTATAAATAATAATATAAACATAATTAGTAAAAAATCAGAATCCAAAACAGTAAACAAAATAAGAT
>NC_029774.3:106372081-106386451 GCF_000817695.3 Arachis duranensis | reverse complement strand
ACTCATATTTTTTAATTAAATAATCAAACATGATATAATAGAATAATAAATATGCAATAGACTAATAGACTAATAAAACTTGTTTATTGTAGTATAATAAAAAATTATGAAATTACAAATATGTATTTATACACAGCTGATTAGTAAAATTTCTATGCGACATAAATAGTATGATTGATTATTTTATACTAAAATATTTTTCTAACTTACAATTAAAAGACTCATAGATTCTTTCGACTAATGATGAAAAAAAAAACTAAAGTATTTTATAAATGTTTTTATAACAAAATCTTTTAGAATTAATTTTAAAAATATCCTTTTAAGTTAAAATTTGTTAAACTATATTTAAGAATAAAGTATAAATTTTACTTTAAAAAAACTAAAATATCTACAGAATTCATTTAGGAATTAAAATGCCCTTAAAATACGACCTTTATAGTTCATTTTTATTATAAAATGTTTCAAAAATATATTTCAGTCTTTTAATACATAAAATTAAAGTTTCTATAAATTCTAAAACAATAACCATCTTTATTAACTTATAAGGTATTTTAGTTTATGTTAACACTAAGATAAAAGGGTATTTTACCTTGAAGATGAACTACAATAGCATTTTAATCTTTTTAAAATTAATACTAAAAAATTATTATAATTTTTTACAATGAACTTGTAGATATATTAGTCCTTTTAAAATTAAATTCAAATTTTAATTCATAATACAATTAAACAACTCTTAGAAGGGATTTTTAAATAATTCTTAAAGTGTTATTTTTATCAAAAGATTAAAAAGGGTACTTTAGTTTTTGTTTTAACATTATTACTCAAAATGATATTTTAGTCTTTTCACCGTTTATTCGAGAGATATTTTAATATAAGATAACATATGATATACTTTTAAATATAATTGACATTTGCATTAAAATTATAAGAACGCAAAAATTTGGGGTTTAAAATATAATTTGATTATTTTTTATTATATAATATTAAATTAACACATATTTAACTTTAAATAACGTAAAAAAAGTAATTTTATCCTTAATCAAGAGAAATTCGGGAGAAACGGTCAAATATTAATATGATATGATAGATTAATTCATCGGTGTAATATTTAATTATGTGAATATAAAAATAAAATAAAAATTTATGTACAAATTTTTATGTAAAATTAATATAATTAAAAATTATTAAATAATTTAATATATTTAACTAATTTATTATCTAATAATTATAATTATTAATTTCGCATAAAATAATTAGTAAAAGCATTTAACACAATGCAAACTCTTACGCAATTTTCTTACAATGTCTTTCTATTGCATATTCTGTCAACAAATGGAAAGCCGCACATTAAATTAAACCAGAGGGGGAAGGGGACTCAAATTGACAAGACGACGAAGCTATTTATTGGTGTATGAATAAATTTGGTAACAATAAAGATGTCTTTTATTTCTAAGAGATGATTTATTACTTTCATGTAAAGTTCCTAAAAAGGAACAAAATATCGTCCTAAGGAGTAGCAAAAGTAGAAGCCATATAAAAGCAACAATGCATGTTTCTTTGGGTTAAAAACTTAAAATAAAGGTTGCTTCTGTTTTTCGTTGTTAGTGTCAATCTTCGAAGCCTAGGGAAGAGGTTATCATAATTCATAAGGTTTAAGATTAGCGTGCATTCAGTTGCAACTTACAAGCTAATGGCTAGGATCATTTGGTGAATCTCTTAAACTCTTTTCATCAGAGCAATGATGAAGAAAGAGGTGTTTATTATTATTATTATTATTATTATTATTATTATTATTAGGTGAATTATATAATATCTAATGATTCCAATATATATATATATATAATTGATTGTGCTCAATTTGTCAATTTGATGATCACGTGGCACCATTATGAGCTAATAAACCTTGATTATTCAAATTGGTTTAGCTGTGAAAAAAATATTCTACAAATATAAAAATCAACTACTTAATCATGTATTTAATATGTCATATGTGTTATTTTACATTTTTTAACAAAATAATTAATTGATAAAAAAATTAAATTTTTTTATAACAAAACAATTAATTTTGTTATAACATTGAAATAATTAAAATTTTCACTTTTTACATTAGGATAATAATTTTTTTTATAAAATTTTAAAAACACTATATTCTTATATTTTTATTTTTGTTTTAAATATAAAAACGAATATATAATCATTCTATATATATTCTTAAACTTTCAAGTTAAGATAAAGAATATGTTAAATTTTAAAGTGGTCTTTTGAAATTAATCACTTACATCAAAAAAATTTTAAACATTTTAATTATACTGTCAAAGTCTTTAAAATTAAAAAATGTGTACCACATTAGTTTTCACTTTTTTTTATCGAGTTACTCGTCATATTGTGACTTACCTAACATATATCCTTTTATGCTGGACTAGATGAAACAATTTTATTTTAGTTTTGACGTAAATACTTGATAAAATGACGTTATTTAACTTTAATAAATCACAAGACTGTGTTATGTTCCCAAAAAAATATATTATTACTGAAGTTAAATGATGTTATTTTATCAAGTATTTAGTATATTTAATATCAAAATTGAAGCGATATCATTTAATCTAATCTAACGTAAAAGAGTGTCAAATTATTCATAACATATTATAATTCTTTTAATCTAAAAAATATTTATAATATAATTGAAATCCTAAAAATTTAGTGTGTTTGAATTGTAGTTTGTCAAATTGGAGTTTGAATAAAAGTGATTTTATAGAATTGATTTTGACTAGAAGTAAATTTGTGTCAACATGATTTATGTTTGGCAATTCTATACCAAAATTGATTTTGATAAAATAAATATTGTTTGGATAATATTAGTTAAAATCACTTTTAGATAGATAATTACTTAAAAGAACATGATATTAAATTATAAAGTTATCTTTTTATACATATTTAATTTTTCTTTTATACTTTTTTTCTCATATATTTTTTATATAGTATATTTTTAGTACTCTTAGTTTTTTTTAGTACGCTATAATTTTTAACTATTATTATTATTTATGTTTTATTTTTTTGTTTAATTTATTTTACCTAATGAAATCAATAAATTCTATTATAAAAAGATAATAATAAATATAATACACAAAAATTACAACTATAAAAATATATAATGTCAAATAAAAAAATAATAAAAAAAGCTCGTATAGAGAGAAATAATAAGAATTCTATAAATGATGTAATAATATATATAAAGGATAAAGTTGATAAAAGAAGAAATAAATGTTGAATATAGTGGCTAAAAGTCCGTTAGTGTAATGGAGAAGTTAAAAATTCTTGTTTCTTGTAAACGTGATTTTAAAAATTAGCCAAACAAAAAATTGAAGCTTTTAAAAAGCTGTAACGTACTTTTTTTTCTTCAAACATAGTTGCCCAACACACCCTTAATAAATAGTCAATTTCAAAGACTACTTTTAAATTTAAACCGATTAGGACTTAATAGTATGCAAATTTGGTGTAATATAATCTGAGAATATGCAAGACGAACCAGCCAGAAACAATGCTTCACAGAAAATCTATTTGATCGAGATTAACGGAGATAATAAGGGGGAGAAGTTTGAATCGTTTCATTCAAGTGATTCTTTTTCCACGCACACACGATCGTATTCGTATACCACAAGGAAGAAATTGCGAGCAATGAATAACTATCTAGATAGAATCCTCCAAAATTGACGTCATGCCTGCGGTAGTAGATAGATTTTTAGAACATGACAAAAGAGGTTAATCATTCTTTCAAAAGATTGGACAATTAATTTGACTGCTGGACCAACACATGCCAATAAGAGGAATTATATGCCAATTAATTTGACGCACAAACTGTCGTATTACGATTAAATCATCATCAGCCTATTAAATTAGCAGTAATATAATTAACCACCATTAGTATTGCAACGTGATTAATCAACATATCAGAAGCTTTATAGAATTTCTTTAACTACTATAAAACATATGACGCAACTCCAAAAGTAGGAGGATATGTTCAACCAAAGCACTATCTAGAGGATAAGATCTTTGATGGATAAATGTCCCCTTCTGGCAATCATGAAGGATGAAAAAACACTTGTCAGCTAATTCGTACAAGATGAAATTTAAGGCAAAGAGCATGAATATCTATTTTTTTTCACCCCTTGAGTTGATTAGAATATAGTAATTGTACAGAGGGGGAAAAAGTTTGAGATTTGCACGCACACAAATATATATATATATATATATATATACAAATATTTTGTCACCAACATTCATTTTGAATTACAAGATATTAAGAACTTTGATGGCCATTTGTATGAATATATGATCATATCGTGCTAATAAAATCTTGATAAAAATGCTATTTATCCTTTAGAATTCAGTCTTTGATCAATTTTTATATTTACTTTCATGTATTAGTTAGTTCAAAAAATTAAAGAAGTTATTGATTTTTTGTTTTTTTTCTCCTAAAAACTGAATAAAAAATAATATTTAAAAAATACATAGATGTACTGAATCTTGATATAGCAGTAGCCTGGGACGGTAGTGGGACCTATATTCGGTATTGCCCTTACCGGGTATTTGTATGATTAATTGGGATCCAACCTTAGCGTAGCCAACAAACCAAAACTTGATACGTAGAAAGTTTTCCATGTTTCACCATCTCAGACAATGTTTTTTAACTAACTTAGCTAACTAGCATATGATTATTTGAGATTGGAAAAAGAGGTCTCAACACACCCAAAATTTGAATGTATTACAAAGCCAACTGAACAAGTTATAGTAGTCACACTTGCGACTAGCATCTCTGACCACATTGCCCCACACATCAATTATAGTTATAGCTAAATAAGTTGTGATATTTTCTTTGAGATTCTCAAACAGACTCAGAGCATATGTTATCAGAAAATTGCCTACATCCGAAACAAAGATAAACATTATTGACCAGACAATTGCTCGTTACTTGAACATGATGAGACTCATTACCGCCCAGCAATATTGACACGTGCTATATATAATCCCGTCAGTACAGCCACATTTTTTGGCGTGGACGCCTCTGATTGTAACACGTAAAAATAGCCACGAGGATCTTTCTTTAGCATCACTTTAAATTAAATTGAAGAAATAAGCAGGGGTTAAAGTTACAAGAAACAAAGGGTGGCCCCTCTACCCTAATGAGTTCCACCAACTAACCGAAAATGAAAAATTGCGGGGGATTTGGGCCGCAATGTTGGGCCCAGTACCAACTGGAAGGCCTGTTGTCGCTGCCTTGGAAGGTATATTTGTCCAAAAATTGTCGTTTTGTGATTGCCAAAAAAAAATTGTCGTTTTGCTGAATTTGTGATGTGTATCTGGAGTTATTGTCCGAATAGTATTGTTCTGCATTGATGTTTATGTGACGTTTTTGGAGTTTTATTTTTTCTTGAGCGATTGCATATTCACCAACGTGGATGGGTGAATGTAGTCATGGACATTTTGGGATGAGCCGTGGAATCTGTTTAATGTCTAATGTTGGTTGCAAACTTAAGAGCGGGCAATCACTTCAATCAGAATAAAATGTTTCACAATTCCCTCGACGCAGCACATGGCATGTAATTTAAAGAGGCTAAAATGCCGCGCCTTGATACAGAAAAGGTATAACAGATAAGATAAGTAGATAACATGTCCCAGCACTTCAATATGTCTTGTTTTATATAATTAAAATGAAAAATACTTTGTATGCATAATCCAGTCCTATCACGGACAACCATAGATCATTGTGCTGAACGTTTTGCTGTTCAAGAGCCAGAAGAGGGGTGTACAAAAGGCACAGACAACCAAAATTTCACATACAATCCAGAGAGTAAATGAGTAAGTTAACTATCTAAAACATGAAACTATAACAAGATTTAAATTAAATTGGACTCATTTTAAATTATAATATAAAAAAAATTCAAGACTTAATCTAAATTCTAATAACTATAAACTTGGCAAAATTATTATTTTATTTAGAGTTTAATTTTTGATACAATGATATTGTAAAATATTTTGTTAGATCATGTTTGCTCTTTTGAATGATTATTTATATAATTAATATAAAAAATAATTATTTTTATTGATGTAATATTATATAATCAAATATTTGTCTAAATTATTTTATACTGATATTGTATTAAAATTATTTTTTTATACAATTAAATTCTTTTTTTTTAGCTAATTAAATTCTTTTATTTATGTATTTTCCGTGGAAAATCTTTTTTTTTTCAGGCCCCTTATTGTAATGGCCCATGGCCCATAGAATAAAACCTCCACCTCCATCCCAACGATCAGAGAAAAGGCGTGTCTTTTTTTTATTTTAATTTTTGGTATCAATAAGAAACCGAACATGTAACTAACGCTTGGCCCATAAATCCACACAGTCGCCGCCTCCTACCAAACTAGGTTAGAAAGCCCCTTGGTTCAATATCTAGTTATTGAATAAAATATAAAAATTAATCATTATACATAAGAATAAACTTTTATCTATAGAAATTGTTATTATTTATATATTTGTTATTATTTCACATATATTAGACATATTAATAATACAGGACATAAGAAATTCTTTCTGCTTTGACTAGTAGGCAAAAGTAACACAATAATGCCAAAGTTCGTCATTTTCATTTTATTTCTCATACTCAACAATTTGGCGAAATGCTAATCTACTTCCAATGGGAAACTTCGACGAAACTAGCTATAGTAGTGAGTGATCATGGCTTTTACAATTCTTTATGACCAATTTCAAGTATGTGCAGCCATGATCCACGAATCTGACTGTATATGTGTATCCAATGTTGTATATAAAAATGTGCAATAAGCACTTCCATATTCTTCTTGGTCAACAATCACGTTTCATTTCCCAGTTGCCAATATTGCCACGTCTTTGATGAAAATGATATAAATCAAAATAAAATTTAAAAAGAAAAAAAAAATAAAGTAACGAAATCAGGTTCTGTAGGCACAGCCTCCTCCTGTTCAACCTTTCGGCAAAATTACTTTAGAATATGCATTAAATTTAACGTTCAACTTTAGTAACTTTATGAGATCGAAAACAGGTGAAGTATAATGTCTGCGTATAATTTAATGATATTCCACCTTATTACTATAAGGTCAAACTTCCATGCACATGAATTCCAGTTATATGTAGTTACGTGCATCAGTTCTCCAATTAGTCAAAGACAATGGATATTGACCAGACCAGTTGGTATGAGCATGCCGCCCTCATTTTTCACCTTCTTAGATTATTATAGTGCACGCATTTAAATCCTATATATATATGCCATGATTTATGTAATTCTACAGCCCTTAGCTTCTTTAGCAAACCTCTCTAATTCTTAATTAATCAATAATGGACAATAATCACCAAATTTTGTTCCCTAGCTCATCATCATCTGATTTTAAGGTTTCTAGTAGCAACAGTTTTCTTGATGTTAAGAAAGGAGATATTCTAAGAACTCCAAATAAAGAATCATCAAGCAAGAAAGGTGGGAAAGAGACGAAGAAGCAGCACAGATATGTTTTTCAAACAAGGAGTCATGTTGATATACTTGATGATGGCTACCGCTGGAGAAAATACGGGGAAAAGTCTGTCAAAAACAATAAATTCCCTAGGTTAATATTTGTATTAACTATATAATTTGATCTTTATCTCATGCATTATTTGGATTCTAATTTTTGTTTTTTTTTGGGTTCAATTATTTCAGGAGTTACTATAGGTGCTCATACAGAGGGTGCAATGTGAAGAAACAAATCCAACGGCATTCCATGGACGAGCAAATCGTGATCACAACCTATGAAGGGGTCCATATTCACCCTGTCGAGAAATCTACTGAAAGCTTCGAGCAGATCTTGAGAAACTTCCAATACACAACTAAGTCCAACCCTATTATGTATCTCCAACAACCTAATTAGGATTTATATATATGGGACTATGTATTGATGCAAGCTGACATTATCTCAACCATATTCTTTATTTCCGTACATAAATGACAATTCAAATCCTCATTTGTTGAGTGGTTATTAGTTTGATATATATCAATATAAATTTATAATTATAAACTAGATTGTGTTTCTCTTTCAATTTTGAAGAAGTATCAAATGATTATCATCTTATCTTTTGAAAATTAAGAATGTTAGCGACGAAATTTTATATTGATATTCATAAAGGATCGGATAATATTATGTTATTAACAACTAAAATTAATTATTCGATTGGTTCTTAACAATTAATTTCGTTAGTCACTTAGGTTTTTAACTTCGTCAACTCTAACAGAAGACAAAATGGTCCTTAACAACTCTAACAGGGGACAAAATCATCCATGACAATTCTAATAGGAGACAAAATAATCCCTGACAACTCTAACAGGAACAAAATTATTCCTGACCCATTTATTCGAAAACGACACTATTCTTCCGCAATTTTCATCATATCTCACATAATTCTAACATTCATGCCCTCCTTCTTCACGTTCACAGTCTTCTTTTCCATCTTTCCCTTCCTCCTCTTCAGCTTCAAGATCAAGTCATGGTGTAACTGTCATGCGTGTCGCACCTATCTCAACATGTCATGGACTACACACTTCCTAAATCTCTGTGACTGGTACACCCACCTCCTCTGTACTTCATCCACCAGAAGCATCCAACTCTACGTCCTCGATAACAGCATCATCTCCAACTCCGACAACGTCCACCATATTCTCAAGACCAAGTTCCACAACTATCCCAAGGACACGTCTTTCTCCACTCTTCGGCAAGCAATATAGATTGTTGGGATGGACCCCGAGTGCTTCATTCCTTCTCTCATGGAGTCCAAGTTGGCAGACAACTTCGACCTTGCATCCAAGCTATCAGTACAACGAGCAATGTCACTGTTGTCGCTCATATGAAAACTCAAGTGATTACTGAATATTATTGGTTCAGAGAAGAAGTTGAAAGAAGTGATCAGAGTGGTAGACAATGTAGTCATAGAGATGATAAGGCAAAGGAGGAGTGAGATGGCGATGACGACGGGTTTTAACAAATCAGACTTGCTGTCTAGATTCATGGGATCCATCAAAGACGATAAGTACTTGAGAGACATAGTCATTAGTTTTCGGAGTATGAATTAGTTGAGAACAAGTTGAGAAATTTTCTTTTTGTAAATATTGAAGTTGCAGAGTGTGCATTATGTAACTTGAAATTAAAGTGTTAAACTGTGAGTGTTATGCGAGATATGATGAAAATGGGAAAAAACAGTGTCGTTTTCGAATAGAGGAGGTCAGGAACTATTTTGTCTCCTGTTAGAGTTTCCAGGGACTATTTTCTCCTCTATTAGAATTGACGGAGTAAAGGACCTAAGTGACTAAAAACATTAATTATTAGGGATCAATTGAGTAATTAATTTTAATTGAAGACTAAAATTAAAGTGTCTGGTTAAAAATTCTTTGAGGACCAAAATGGATAAATACTCTAAACAAAATATTATGCCTACCAATAAAAAAAAAATAAATACCAAATTAATTTTGTATTTCAATATATATTTTATATAAGTGGTTGCTGATTCTAATAAAAAAGTCTTAGGGCTAACACTTTAATTAAAATTTAGTCAGTAATTAACCATAAAAAAATATATAATTCTACATTAATAAATATAATCTCATACTATTAAAAATATTAATAATAACTAATTAATAATTACAAATCACAAAAATACTAACCCCTTAACATTACTGAATTCTAATACTATTGATAACTGAAAAGACTAATGAAATTATTTTGTTAAAAAAAGTGAAAACCCAGTATAAAGTAGCAGTTACACTCAAGTAGTATTTTGCAATAATCATGTTAAGTATATTTTAAAAATAAAAAAATTAATATTAAAATAAAATATAAATTAAAATATAAAATACATACTAAAAATAAATTAAATAATATATATATTTATATATAAATACATAATAACTAATCTTGATGTAAAAATAATATTTTTAATTTTGCAAACAACATAACTAAATATACGCTTTTCTAATTAATGAAACGCCTATACAACTTTGAGAGATTCAAGCTTTGTCTAACAAGACTACATCACCTATTGATATCGACGACTAGATGAATTAGCCATATCTCTAATCTTGATTCTAAAGCCATTGAAATTCAATCTCTTCTATATCGCACTCACTTTATCGGTGCGAGGTCTAGTTCTATAAAGTTATTTTTATACAACATCTCTAAAATAAATTTTTATTTTTATATCTTTATAGTACTATAAATAAAAAGATTTTTTTGTTGACACATTACTCATACATTAAATTTAGAAATTTATTTATTTAGGTATCATTATTAAAAATTTTAAATTTTTATTTATAAATTATAATTTATTATTTATTTAAGTTATTACTTTTTAAATTTTAAATACGTTTTTTTAAATTGTTAGGTATTTAATTTTTAATATTGTTGAATTAATTATTTATTTAGATGTCATCAGAAAATTCTTTTAAAAATTATAAATTATTATTTACTTAGGTTGTTTATTATTTTTTAAAATTTTATTTATAAATTATAAATTATTATTTAATTAAGTTGTTACCTTTTAATTTTAAATTATTTGTTTCGATAGGTTATTTTGCTTAAATTGTTATTTTTTAAATTTTAAGTTATCTGTTTAAGTTATCTTAAATAAGTTCATGTAATTATTGATTATTGTAGTTACCTCATATTTCTAAGCTAATAAATTAAAATTTTTGAAAAAAACTAATCTAAATTTACTTTAATTTAAATTTATTCTCAAACTAATATGTTTTTGAAAAAACTATGTTCTATTTAAACAAATTAAATAGAAAGATAAAAAAGTCAGCTCACATAATAACAATAATAAGAGTTAAATATCAAATTCGTCCCTAAAAGATACTAAGATCTCCATATTAATCCCAGAAAGATAAAGTTAATCAAAAGAGTCTCCGAAAGTTACCCAAGCTAATCACGTTTGTCTTTCTGTCAACTCCATTGGTGACCTGGCTAACACTGCTCACATGTCTCGTTAGCTTCTAGCATAGAAAAGGCCAACGTGTCATAACCTATTGCTGACAAGGTAAGTTTGGAAAAACAGTTCAAATCAGTCCCTAATTATTTGAAACCTAATCCTAAATTCGACGATAAATACATCACCTTCAGCAATCAGAGGGACATATGCCTGGGTTAGTGTCGAAATTGCTGGTTTGGGGCGACGATGGAGGCAGAAAATGGAGGCCGTGGTGGTGGTGTGTCATTCTTCTCGAACGGCAGTAATGGTTCCAGCGCCTCAATGCGAACCAGGAGGAAAACCCATGAGGAATCATGTTTCTGTGGGCTGAAGGCTGCCGTAAGAAAATCTGGGACAGCAGAGAACCCATATAGACTATTCCGTGCATGTCCAAGGTACCGGGTGAGTCTTGTGTAAGAAGTTATATGTTTTCCATGTTGTTTTGTGTTTTGGGGTTTTATTTAATTTTTTGTTTTCTGATTTTTGAATTTGCAGAAGGGCAGTCACTGCAATTACTTTAAGTGGGTTGAGGATGATGAGTATGAAGGGATGTGCGAAAGTGGAACAAAGAAAGATTATGGGGTTGAGCTGCAGGTTGATAGTGACTGTGATGAATGGAGGTTAAAGGTGGCATGGAGACTGGGCAGCTTGGAAGCTGAAGTAAAAGCATTGAAAATGTTAATAGTTTTCCTGTTTATGGTAGTTGTGGTTAATGTGATCATTTGTAGTTTGTTATCTCGTTCCAAGTAAAATAAATTCTGTTGAATCATCATGGTGTAATGAGATGAATCCATTGAATGAGAATAGATGTTGCATTTGGTTTTTTAAGATGAAGACAACACAATCTAATTCAAAGGTTCCAAACCAATTCGGATCACTATTACAGTAAGATGTACTAAGGAATGGACATAATCAGTAGTCAAAGTACTCTTAAACATTGAGTAGTCAAAGTACTGTTAAACATTGAGTTGCCATAGAAGGCTACATGTCACATTGTCTTAAGGACCAAAATAAAAAGGTTTAACATGAGGATATAGACCACAGCAAAGTCATAAGCTTTTACATGAGGATACAAACCTTAAAAGTATGCTAGACCAAAATAAAAGGGCATAGTACAACTTTCAGTTACATAGATAACCAAAATGTAGATAATGGAACTTGAATTGCCTTGTACAAAAAAACATAAAGTATCCTCACAGAAAAACAAATACAACCAGAATACATTTCAACACCAATCAAAGTCATTTATCAGTCTTTCTTGGGGGGCTTGAAGCCTGGAGTTGGAACGAAGGTCATAAAGTTGGCCAGTTTTTTAGTAGTGGATGAACTAATCTCCTTGATTATCTTAGCAGAGATAGCGACTGGTGCGGCTACAGTAGGTTTAGGAGAGGACTTAAGTCTGGCTTTTCCTTTAATGACCTTTAACTTGGGTGGCCTAACTGTGACTTGTTCCTACATAATTTAATGGTTGATGTAGATTCAGAATTAGCTTATAAAAGAAATGATATATGTTTAAAAGAAATAACAAATGTTTAAAAGAAATCACATATGGCAGATTACCTGTTGTGTTTCTTGGGTTGGTGGTATGCTTTTAGACTGGCTAATGCCAATTACTGTTGGAGGCTATGTTGGTGATGGAGCTATATTTGCTGGAGCTGGATTATGTTCAGCTGGGACAGTGCTTACTTCAGGGTTAGCCCCTTCTGCAGCAGGGACAACCACAGCTAGTTGCAGTTGCAGCTGCCTGGCATACTCCTCATCTTTCGTAGCTTTCTTCTTTGCACAGCTTCGCTTGTTGTGTCCTATCTCACTGTAATACATGCATCTGATAGGGTTATACTTCCTCTTCATCTTTGTCTTTGACCCAGTAGGTTGTTCCTCTTTGTCCCTTCTCCTTTTCTTCGTTGGCCTTCCAGGCTTTACCTTAAATGGTGGTGGGACGGGAGCTGGGTGTGGAGTTTTTTCCCACAGATCCTATCCTTTCACTGGATTCACATTGAAGCAATAAGTCTTCTTGTACGCTTCCATCTTCAACCAGTCGTGACAATAGTCTTCAGTGCGTTTGTCATTCTTATCCTGTATACCCGAGATTGCATGCATACACGGCATCCCTTTGGTTGGTTGGGCTCAGACATGGGCTTCATTGTTGGTTTGTTGGGCTGTGAGATTGTTCTGTTGGGGTGAGAGGTTTGCTTGTTGGACTCAGATCCATTGTTGTGGGTTTTTTCACAGGTTGGGAACTGCACTTTTTAGCATCCAAATCCTTCCTCTGTTTCAACCTTTCTGCTTGCACATTCACTACTTCCTCCTCAATATTGTCTACTATACAAGGTTGAGAAATACAATTCTCCAGGTAGATATTGATTAGATTGTGGTTTCTCCTGCAATCCTTGCACATGACAACCAAGTCTGCGTCTGTGACTAAGCTTCTCAACCCTGATGAAAGGGGAACTCCAGAATCTTTCCACCAATAGTTTCCAGCTTCAATGTAACTCAACTCCCTATAGTAACCCCTTACAAAGAAGACGTCAAGCATGTCTCCTTCAACCCCCATCAACACCTCTGTATTATCGGGTTCATATACCATATCTCCTTCCGTATTCTTCTTAAACAATCCACCATGGTGAAACACAAAGGTCATTGGAGGACCTTCCATCTACAATCAGAAAAAAGAATACATCCTTAGCCCACACAGATTGCCACTGGCTATTGTCAATCATAACATAACAAACCCTAACCCCAAAACAAACATGCAAGAAGGAAAAGTAACCCTCATTAAAATGAAAGACCCATAACTCAATATCATCACAACGACAGTTAAAACAATGCATTCTGACACTTCAACAATAGTCACACAAACCCTGAGCCTCCTCAAACCCCTACCCGAAATCAGACAGAGACATACAAAACGCCACCCTTAAGTCATCAGGCTACAAACTGACTCAAAAAAAATGAAAAAACTTTAATGCTTACCTCTAACCGTCACAATTGCTTCTTCCACAATCAATGTTGCTAACAGAGCCGACGACCTCTGTTCTCAGTAACAACACCTACTCTTTCTTGATCGTCAACCAACAATGAGAAACGTGGATGGCGACGTTCGAATGCAAGGTGGAGGGGTTAGGGCATGGCTTGAGAGAGATGAAACATTTTAGAGCCAAACATGGAGATACTTGTTATGGAATGGGGTGAGAGTCTGCAACGTTTTGAATCCACTCTGCCCACAAAACGACGCCGAATCATGTCTAGAGGGACATTCACTCAAAACGGCGTCGTTTTCCTTCACTGCCAGCGTGGCAGTTAACGTCCCATGTGAGCAGACGTTAGCCATGTCATCAAGCGAATTGACA
>NC_029774.3:106371647-106371981 GCF_000817695.3 Arachis duranensis | reverse complement strand
AATCACCAAGAAGTCAATGGAAGGACAAATGCAAGACAACTCTATCAAAAGGAGGGCGTAGGAGTTCCTCCCTGAATTTCTAGAAGCGTCTATCACCAAGTTGCAAGAAACTATGGAGCAACTTAAGGAAGAACAGCAGAATCAGAACTGCATGCTCTGCAAATTGCTGAAGGAACAAGAGAAGCAGGGGCGTGAACTTCAAGAGCTGAAACGCCAGAAATTCTCCCCTCAATTGGAGGGAGCATCCACTTCTCAAAATCAAGGTTGTTGAGTCCTAACTCTGTGAAAACCTCTATCATTAGGAGCCTATTTAAATTTTTGTTTTCTATTTTTT
>NC_029774.3:106365979-106366300 GCF_000817695.3 Arachis duranensis | reverse complement strand
GCCCAAACTGGCATAAAAGCTGGCGTTTAACTCCAAGAGAAGTCTCTACATGAAAATGCTTCAATGCTCAGCCCAAGCACATACCAAGTGGGCCTGGAAGTGGATTTTTATGTCATTTACTCATCTCTGTAAACCCTAGGCTACTAGTTCTCTATATATAGGACCTTTCACTATTGTATTTTCATCTTTGGATCTTTGGATTATTTTAGATCTTTTGATCACGTTTGGAGGCTGGCCTCATGGCCATGCCTAGACCTTGTTCTTATGTATTTTCAACGGTGGAATTTCTACACACCATAGATTAAGGTGTGGAGCTCTGCT
>NC_029774.3:106365550-106365794 GCF_000817695.3 Arachis duranensis | reverse complement strand
TGACAACCACCTCCGTTCTACCTTAGATTGGGTGGATATCTCTTGGATTCTTTAACTGGAATCTTCGTGGTATAAGCTGGAATTGATGGCGGCATTCAAGAGAATCCGAAAGGTCTAAACCTTGTCTGTGGTATTCTGAGTAGGATTCAATGATTGAATGACTGTGACAAGCTTCAAACTCCTGAAGGCTGGGCGTTAGTGACAGACGCAAAAGAATCACTGGATTCTATTCCGGCCTGATTGA
>NC_029774.3:106307894-106365472 GCF_000817695.3 Arachis duranensis | reverse complement strand
CACTGAGAGGATGGGAGGTAGCCACTGACAACGGTGAAACCCTTGCATACAGCTTGCCATGGAAAGGAGTAAGAAGGATTGGATGAAGACAGTAGGAAAGCAGAGAGACGGAAGGGACAAAGCATCTTCATACGCTTATCTGAAATTCCTACCAATGAATTGCATAAGTATCTCTATCTTTATCTTTATGTTTTATTCATCATTCATAACCATTTGAGTTTGCCTGACTAAGATTTACAAGGTGACCATAGCTTGCTTCATACAAACAATCTCTGTGGGATCGACCCTTACTCGCGTAAGGTTTATTACTTGGACGACCCAGTACACTTGCTGGTTAGTTGTGCGAAGTTGTGTTGATGCCATGGTATTGAACACCAAGTTTTTGGATTCATCACCGGAGATTATTTGAGTTGTGAAAAGAAGAGATCACAATTTCGTCCACCATATATCAAACAAAGAAATGCACAAGTAGGAAGTAGATAAGACAATTAGGCAATTAGCAGGTAATAATGCAATCAATTAGGCATTCCAACAAATCACATATAATGCACATGATGCATGCCTGTCCTAGTGGCTGATGAGTCTCATCTATCGGTTATAAAGCCAACACGACAAGTCTTGGTAGCTAACCATTGGACTGCCCCTTTTTCATGCATCACCAACTCGAGTTATCTCATAACATAACATTATATATATATATAGCATCGAGTCTCCATCTGGAGCACGTCGTGGCTAGCCACTGCTTTCACCCAGAAAAACTTGTATCTCAGATAGGTGGAGTGCAACAATCTCAATAATTCAACAATTCATCATATATGCATTTAATCACAGCAATACATTATTATTCATCTCAGCCATCCGGCTTACAAATCATAATTCATACTCAGCCATAATCATCATCACATACAGCCATTCGGCTCATATCACACTCGGTCATTTGGCTCTTATCATATACAGCACTCCACCATCCTCCTCTACAACTCATATCATCATCCTTCATCACAACTCATCATAACATCTCCTTTCTTCACCCACAAGTTACCCTCTCGCCTAGCTTACTCTCATTCGCTAGGAATTCTATATCAATTTAAGATTTAAGGGATGAAATTGGAGGTTTATAAGCATGAAATTACATCACGGAAGGTTATGAGCTTTCTGGGAATGTGAAGATCTTGAAAACAAAAGCTTTAAAAGAGAAATGGGTCACGTGCGTACGCACAGGGGTGTGCGTACGCACACCCAGAAGTATTTTTAAAAGTGTGCGTACGCACAGGTCTATGCGTACGCAGAAAAAGTAAAATCTCCTGGGTTGAGTGCGTGCACAAGGTGTGCTAACGCCACTAACAGCATGCCGTTCCCAACGTGTGCGTATGCACAACTCGCAAGACTTCCTTGGCCATGTGCGCACACAGAGCGTGCTAGCGCTCCCAGCAGCAGCCCCATCTCCATGCGTGCGTACGCACGGGGCTGTGCATGCGCACAGGCTCCAAAATTCCACGGGTTGTGCGTGCGTACAGGGTTGTGCGTGAAATCACAAATTCTATAGAAGTTGCAGAATTCAGATTTTTGGCCTAAACTTCCAATGATCATATCTCCTTCCACCAAATTTATATTTCAACCAAATTTAAACCATTTTAAAGCTTATGAAATTATCTTTCAATTGATATAAAAATCATCAAAGTCCGAAAACAATTGCTCAAGATATGATCCGTTGAAGTTCATCAAAATTCCGTTTTTACCAAAACTCATGAACTCCCCATTTTCAAAACATACTATTACCATTCAATACCAAATCAACCCAAAACTCAACCATTCCACTCGTCAATCATTTCCAAACCTCTTTCAATCATCAATCTCCAATTCCATCATATTTATCCAATTCTCAATTTAGCAAGTTTTATATCATAATCAACATTTCACATCTCAATCTCCAATAAATATTCAATTCATCAATCACCTTATATACATATATACACATACTAATATTACACTTCTATCATGCTCATCAACAAGAGCCTTAACCCATATCATCAACCAAGCATATAATTCCTATCACACACAATATTACATGCTTTACCAACCATTACAACCACTCACAATCATTTTTACCATCATTCATACATTTTTAACTCAATCCAAATTATTCAACAACCACATCAACAATTCCAAAGCCCTATCCTAGGGTCACTAGCTTATGTTTTCACAATCACATTACATTTTAGATAAAGGAAACCGAAACCATACCTTGGCCGATTCTCATTCCACCCGGAACACTCTCAAATTCAACTTCCAAGGTTTCCAAATTCCACCAACAAATTTCCAAGCTTGGAGTTCCACACCAAAGCTTTCCAAAATCACCAATCAAGATCCAAAACACACATATATAATGCCTAAGCCATAATATCACATCAAAACACAATAACTCAATACCCAATACCTCAAATTCAACATTTTCACTAGGGTTTGAGATCTCTTACCTTACCCAAGGACCAAGGGAGCTAGAACAAGCCTTCTCTTCAAGTTAATTTGAGCCTATAACATAAAGGAGCTCAAAATCTCAACATCTTTGTCCAAAAAACTCGAAAATCAAGGCTGGAAATTCGAAGAGAAAACTGTGGCTTACCTCAAGATTTCTTGTATGGATTTTGTAGAGGTCGACACCGCAGTCGCGTGGTCACAAACGGTGTGTCAATCGGAGTTCTGGATCAAAAGATATGATCAAAGGAAGGTTGAGGTGAATAGGAGCAAGGGTTTATGTCTTCCCCCTTCTCCCTTGTGTGTGTTCAGCATGTGTGTGTTCTTGGAGGAGAGAGAGTGCTGAGCTCTGTCATTAATTGAGAGCTTGGCTGGGCCCTTGGGCCCAACTTGGTCCGGTTGGCCTGGTTTTGCCCGTTCGGCCCAATCTTGGGCCGATTTTTTTAAAATGGGTGTAAAAATTCTCGTTTTAAATTTCTCTATCACATTAGACCATAAAAATCTCATTTGTCATTTTCTAGGATATATTTTAATTTATGGATTAATTAGTCATCAATTAACCGGGTTTTACAAGATCAATTCTGCCTACTTGATTTTCCTCCGATGTTTAGAGGTTGACGAAGTGCGATTAACTCTTCATAATTGCCATGTTTGTGGTCAATGACAAGAATAGTAATCCTTGACTCTCAACCCTTGCTAAGATCTTTTTAACATTTGAATTTCTTTTTCTTTGTTTTAATTGCTTTGAGTTTAGTTGCCCTTGATATTTTGTTATTGCATTCCTTCTTTAATTTCTGTTTATTGTTATCAACCCCATTTTCCATAGCCAATAATACGCACACCCGATTGTAATTCCGTGGGAAAACGACCCAAGATTTAAAACTTCCAGTTATTTGATTTGAATTGTGACAACCTTTCTAAGCTTTGAAAGGTTATTTACTGGTTTAGAACTATATCTACCACGAATTTTGATTTTAAACTTGTGAAATTCTACACCGACATCTAGCCCTCATCAAGTTTTTGGCGCCATTGCCAGGGAGTTGCAATATGCGCTTGTTATTGGCTATTCTGAATATGTTAATAGTATGAATAGCTTGCTTTTTTGTTTTCTTAATTTTTCTAGTAGTTAGGAGTTTATTTTTCTTTGCTTTTTGAATTCCTTGTTTTTATTTTCTCTTTTCTTTATGAATTCTCATCCTTATGGTTTTGGGTATGATTGTAAAAATGTTATAGAAAATAGCAATTTTAATGATGGTTTTCACCAAACATTAAGTTATCACTTGAGGGAGAATCCACATGCATATGGAAAATCTTCATGGCAATCTCCCCCTCTATGTTACTACGATCACAATTCGTCCCATGGTGTACACCAATCTAATGGATATGGTGGGTTTTGCTACAATTTTGAGCCTCAACCACCATACTCCTATGAACCTTATCCTCAACATTATCTTCAACCACAATATTCTCAAGTCCCATTCTACCACCAAACACTTCCATATAATTCAAATGCATATCTACCATACCACCAACCTTTTGAATAATCACCTGTTGCACCACCACCATTCCAACATCCTTACTCCTATAACCCCCTTGAACCATCACCTCATAATACACTGCCTCAATACTCTCACCCTTATGAATCACCTCCCATATATGAAGACTTCCTCCAACACGATGACATCTTTCTTTCTCCACAATCCTCGATGGAAGAAACTCTTCAACTATTAATCCAAGAACAAAAAGAGTTTTGGTCTTTTTGAGAGGAATCTCAAAAGAGGCGAGAAAACTACATGGCTACAATAGCCGAAGCCCTAACCCGCTTAGCCTCACTATGTTCATGCCACAATCAAAGTATTTTTGTGGATGAATGTGAAGAATTAACTTCAATCGAAGAGTGCGGGATGAAGGAAAGCTTGAACCTCAAATGGAAGAAGAAGAGTTGAAGCATGAGTTACAACAAATGGAGGATGTTGAGTGCATTGACCATGAGGAGATGGTTGAACACGTGGAACAAGTTGAGATGACAAGCAAGATTGTTAATGAAGGCCTCGTTGCCCCTCCACCATTGCAAGATAAAGATTATATTGGAGAGGAATGTGCAAATCCTCCAACAGATATATCTCTTGATACGGAGGAAGGCTTAGTGAAAGATGGCAAACAGGAAGTCAAATTTAAAGAAGTTGTCAAAAGGTGGAGATTATTGGAGAAGAACAAAAGGGAGTGAAAATCACATTGTCAAATTCTTAAGAAACCCCTCTTACTAAGTCACCGCCATCCAAAATACAAGTCGAGTGGGTAAACATCTCATCCTTTAACTTTCTTAGCCCAATCAATATGCTTTTTTAGAAACAGATGGTCAACTTAGAACTCTTCTTGGGGTGCTAAGCAAGAAGGAATTGAATGTTGGATGGCAACATGAATCAAGATTTAACAAGGGTAGAAGGGAAATATTTGAGTTCCAATGGTGGTGCAAGACAAAATTGAAGAGATTTCAGATGCGGATATGGAGCTTGGAGGAGAATTCCAAAGTTTTGTCACCCGAACGAAAACATGAGAGCTAACAAGGAATTAGGTGCAAAAACAAGGTTTGGAATCCCAGAATACATTGTAAGAATCAACAACTTTGTAGTCTTGTCACTTGTTTGAAGTTTCTTGGAAGCTTGGTATATATAAATTGGAATTTGGGAAAGCATGTCAAGACCAAGCATGGGTGGAAGGAAGAATTCAAGCACAAGTCTCCTTGACAAGAGCTTCATCAACTGTCCAACTAAAGGACGATAAATAAAAGTGCTAGGTGGGAAACACCCTACTATGGTAAAACCTTCCAAACTTCACTTATTTTCTTATTATTCTTGTATATATTTATCTCCCTTGTTAGCTTGATTTGGTATACTTTTATTTTGAATTGCATTTTGAATAGTTAAAATAGTTTTTAGAAGTTGAAAATCTTGTTGATTTTGGAGTTGATTTTAGTTTATAGAAGGTATATATGTAGGTTAGAAAGTTTATTTTATGCTTATATTGAAAAAAAAGTTGCTTTCATGCATACGCATCATTCCCTTTCCAGAATCAAAATCATGCATACGCATGGGAGATGCGTACGCATCATACTCTTTACAGAATTGAACTCATGCGTACGCATCATACCACTTCCTGAATCGAAATCATGCGTACGCATGGAGTGTGCGTACACATGACCTGGACTGCATAAAGAAGGGGGTGTGAACCCAATTTCGTGCAGAACCTCCCTCTTCATCTCTATTCTCTTCCTTCTTCCTCTCTTCTTCTTCTCCTTCCTCCCATCCTCTCCTTCACCAGCCACCACCACCACTGGCGACCACCACGGCACCGCCAGTGGCCTTATCTAACAGCGACTGTCATTGCTGTCACACTACCTCTGCTTTTCTGTTTCTGCATCTCCCTCCTATGTCCTTGCCCTGTTCTTCAGACAGGTTCTAGTTTATTTTTCCTTTAATTTTTCTAGGTTGTGATTAAGCTAGGTAAGTTATATGTTAAGTTTTAGTTAGTAAATGATCTGGTTATGATTATTTTCTACTGCTATTAGGTTTTTTTAAAGTAGAATTAAAATTTTCTGGTGTTAGTTTGTACATAAGTAATCATGCTATTATGGTTTGTGTGTTTGAAATTTCAATTGTTTGGACTGGTTTGATTCATGTTTTATTGAAATAATGAGACATGTTGCTGATTTTTGTGTTATTTTTGTTGAATTTTGTGGATTGGTGTTGAAAAGTTTGTTAGTGTTATTTTGTGTTGTTTATGCTTTTTCACACCAATTGTTCGATAATATACCTCAAAGAACTTTCAATGAAATTTTTGGTTCAATCTTTGAAAATAATGGTTGTTTGCACATGTTTATTATTATTATTATTATTATTATTATTATTATTATTATTATTATTATTATTATTATTATGCAATGACGTGAATGTTTCTAATTGGCCAAAGTTTTGAATCCTAAATGATTGAGGCTTTTGTTTAATGGTACAAGATTAACTACATTGGTCCTAGGTAACCCAACTATGTCAACTTTGTATGCTCTTTTGGTTTTAGATTATATTAGGAACTCTTTTTAGTTCTTGAAATTAATCTTGTACTATTGATTATAGGAAGTACATTGGTGTTTGAACTTACTACACTTACTTTGCTTGAATGTTATTCTTGTTTATTTCATACACCATTGTTTGTAAATATGCCTTTATGATGATTTTGGATTTTAAATTACATGTTGTAGTTACCATGTGATTTAAAATGTTTAATTTTATTTGGCATAATTCCTTAAGTATAGTTTGTAATGGCGAATTGCTTAAGATGATAATGGTTGTGATAATTGAGTTTTTGATGTATATGTAGTGATACCATGCCATGATTGGTTTATTTTTTAATTGAATTTCAATTTCTACATATCACATTTGAAAACTTTTCTTTTTCACAATCCACCACAAATGCACCATTCCCAAAATGCCTAAATGTTTTTGGGCTCTTTTGACTTGTTTTGTTTGTTTTAACTTACAAGTATTCATTAAAATATCTTAGGCATACTAAAATGAGGAATTGAATGTTAACTTTGTATGTTTGTGACATATAGCTTTTCAAGAGCTAGTGTGTAAGTTATAAATCGCACGCAAACTTAGAATTCATGCACTATTTTTCTTCAATGTCATAATTTATGAGTTTGCCTCATTTTAGTGATCATAATCTCTTTTCAAGAAACTTGTACCTCCTTAATTACTGAGGATTTGAATTGTTGGTTAAATGTACTTGTTTCCTTAATGTCTAATTGTTTTGAACTTTGCTTATGATTGTTTTAAGTCACTTGAAGGTATGTTTTGACATATTCTTTTTGACAAATTTTTCAGGATGTGACATTGATGCGTGAGCATCTTTTCTATCTTTTTCTAGTGAATTTGCATGGAATTTGTTGAGTTTAATCAAGAATTAATTATATTTTAGCCACTATAGATGCTATTTTGAGTTTTGTGCAATACTGTTTATTTTAGGTAGCATTCGGCAGAATTTGATGGAGTTTCTGCAGCACAAGAATCAAAGGAGATGGCTGTGAGGAGCGACGCGCATGCGTGCCTGACGCATGCATGTGAATTGGAGGTATCTATGGCGACGCGTGCGCGTGACTTACGCGCACGCGTTAATTGAAGATTTTCTCATTGACGCGTCCGCGTGACCAACGCATCCGCGTGACTTGCGAAGAAGACCAGCGACGCGTCTACGTGACTGACGCGTACACGTGACATTCACCACGTGTAGAAAAATACAGAAAAATGCTGGGGGCGATTTTTGGGTTGTTTTGACCCAGTTTCCAGCCCAAAAAAACACAGATTAGAAGCTGCAGAATGGACAAATCAAGTGGTCCCCACCCATCAGCTGAAGATTTATTAATTAATTCGAATTTAAGTTCAAATCTTATTTTTAGGAAAAGATATTATTTTTAATTTTAGATAATGAGATTTCAAATTTATTAGGATTAGTTATAAATAAGAATTTAGATGCCATCAGATAGGAACGGTGTACATTTTACCAGAATCCTTATTTTCTTCTCTGAGCCATGAGCAACTAATCCTCCATTGTTAAGGTTAGGAGCTTTGTCTATTTGTATGGATTGATTCGTTTGATCTTTCTAATTTAATCTATGTTTTGATTTATATTTCAATAATTGTTTTCATTCTTTATTTTATGAATTTGGGTTGAACGGAAGTATGACCCATGTTCTAATTGAGTTCTTGTAAAACTTGGAAAAGCTCTTTACTTGAACAACAGCTTGAAAACATATTATCCTGAATTTCTAATTGTTTGTATTTAACGGGATACGTTACATATAATCCCCTTATTTTTGGATAATTAGAATTCTTGTGGCATATAAACTGGAACTTGATCATCACCTTCTAATTGGATTTAATTGACCAAGGAATTGGCAGTTAATGAATTTTAGAGGAGAATAGGAATGTTTAAGGAATTAGGGTCTAGTCACATATAGTTTGCCATGAATTAAATCCTGCATAATTAAATTAGTTAGTAAGAAAAGTTAATCTGGAAAAATAGATAACATTGAAGCCTTAAATGTTTTCTCCATATTTTATTCCCAACTCATTGCTGCTTGCTTTCTAAAATTCTTAATTTACTGTTTAATGCTCTTTGAATACCAAAACACTCTTTTCTGCTTGCCTAACTAAGCCAATCATTTAACCATTGTTGCTTAGTCCATCAATCCTCATGGGATTGACCCTTACTCACGTAAGGAATTACTTGGTACGACCCGGTGCACTTGCCGGTTAGTCTGTGGTTGTAAAACACCGCACCAAGTTTTTGGCACCGTTGCCGGGGGTGATAGTGATTAACAACTATCAGTTGTTTGATTGCTTAGATTAGGCGTTTTAATTTTAATTTAATTTAAATTTTACTTTATTTTATTATTTTCGAAAAAAATATTTTAAATAAATAAATAACACTAATATTTTTCTTAATTTCTGAAATTAAGTTTGGTGTTACCTAGTTATTTTTATTTTAACTTTTTCTATTTATTTATTTATTTTATTTAGTATTTTTTTATTTCTTTACATAGGTTACCTCACTGGGAATTCTCTGTACTCTGACGTAGAGATTCCCATCCTTTCTTGTTTTCTGTTTGTTTATGCACAGGAACAGAGACAAAGAACATCTCTTAGACTTTGATACTGAACCTGAAAGGATTTTCAGGTGGCGTTTACAAGAAGCAAGACGTTACAAGGCTGCAGAATCCACTATGGATCCTAATGATGCTGATAATGCCAATGTGGCAAACCCGAATGGGAATGAACAACAAAAGAGAGAACTTGGCTCTTTCTCTGCTCCTACTGCAGATCTTTATGGAAAAAGCATTGGGTGCCTCCTATAGATGCGAACAACTTTGAGTTGAAGCCACAACTGGTCACCTTGCTGCAACAAAACTGCCATTATCATGGTCTTTCCCACGAAGACCCAAATCAATTTATTTCTAGTTTTCTGCAAATTTGTGATATTGTGAAGACAAATGGAGTAAACCCAGATGTGTACAAACTCATGCTCTTCCCGTTTGCTCTGAGGGATGGAGCAAAGCTATGGCTAGATTCCCAACGCAAGGAGAGTTTGGATACTTGGAACAAGGTGGTTACTGAGTTTTTCACCAAATTTTTCCCACCAAAGAAGCTGACTAAGCTTAGGGTGGAGGTTCAGACTTTCAGACAGAAGGATGGTGAACTCTATATGAAGCTTGGGAGAGATACAAGCTACTGACTAGGCAATTCCCTCCGAACATGTTCTCCAAATAGACTCAACTAGATATCTTTTATGAAGGCTTGTGTGAAATGTCCAAGATGTGTTTAGATAATTCTGCAGGAGGTTCATTCCACAAGAAGAAGACATCGGAGGAGACTATTGAGCTTATTGAATTGGTTGCAAGTAACCAATATTTATACTCATCTAACAGGAATCCTGTGAACTCTAAAACCCCTCAGAAGAGAGGCGTGTTGGAAGTAGAAGCTGTTAATGCTCTTCTTGGTTAGAACAAGCTGATGTCTTAGCAAATAAATCTACTTACTCAACAGATGGGTGGCATGCAAGTCTCAGCTATCAACACCCAAAATCCACCACAGGAAGTCTCATATGACATGGTAGGTAACTTTATGCAAAATGATAATTATGATTATTCTCAAGCTTCTTTTGAACAGATGAATTACATGGGGAGTGGTCCTAGGAATCCCAACAATGATCCATATTCTAAGACATACAACCAAGGATGGAGAAATCACCCAAATTTTGGATGAAAGGACCAACCTCAGAGACCTTAGAACTTTAACAATAGTGCTCAGGGCGGTGTTCAGTAGAACAATGATTTGGAAGCAATATTGACAGGTTTTAGACAGGAAACCAGAGCATCCATCAAGAACCTGGAGATTCAAATGGGTCAAATAGCCACCAGAGTTAATAAAATTGATCAGAGGACCACTAATAGCCTTCCTGGTAACACAATTCCAAATCCAAGAGAGGAATGCAAGGCTATCACCTTGATAAGTGAACAAGTGGCGAGTACAGAAGCACAAGTTATGCAGGAAACCAGAGCCTCCATTAGAAATGTAGAGGTGCTAGTGGGCCAACTGAGCAAGCAAATACTTGAGAGGTCTGTAAGTACATTTCAAGGTGATACAGTGGTGAACCCAGGAGAAGATTGCAAGGTTATTCAATTGAGAAGTGGTAATGTAGCTGGCTCTGAGACCAAGGTCAATGAAGAGTAAGTTGAAAAAGAAGCTCCAGAGGAGAAGAAGGAAGAAGTAGAGCACGCCCCTCCAAAGCGTACGGACAATCCATTCCCAGACTTTCTTGACACTCATCCTACATTGCCAAAGGCTCCTGAGTACAAGCCTAAGATGCCGTATCCTCAGAGACTTCAAAAGGAGACCAAGGACAAGCAGTTTTCAAAGTTCTTGGAAGTCTTCAGAAAGTTACAAATCAATATTCCTTTTGCTGAGGTTTTGGAGCAAATGCCTATCTATGTCAAATTCATGAAGGAGTTGTTGTCAAAGAAAAAGCATTTAAAGGGAGATGAGACAGTAGTCCTGACTAAGAAATGTAGTGCTGTAATTCAGAATAACTTGCCAAAGAAGATGTCAGATCCAGGGAGCTTTCAAATTCCATGCACCATTTGGAGCACAATGATGAGCGGATAATTTATACGCTTTTTGGCATTGTTTTTAGGTAGTTTTTAGTAGGATCTAGCTACTTTTAGGGATGTTTTTATTAGTTTTTATGAAAAATTCACATTTCTGGACTTTACTATGAGTTTGTGTGTCTTTTTGTGATTTCAGGTATTTTCTGGCTGAAATTGAGGGACCTGAGCAAAAATCTGATAGGAGGCTGAAAAAGGACTACAGATGCTGTTGGATTCTGACCTCCCTGCTCTCGAAACTGATTTTCTGGAGCTACAAAACTCCAAATGGCGCTCTCTCAATTGCGTTGGAAAGTAGACATCCAGGGCTTTCCAGAAATATATAATATTCCATACTTTATTCGAGCTTAGATGACGCAAACTGGCGTTCAACGCCAGTTCTGTGCTGCATTATGGAGTAAAATGCCAGAAACACGTCAAAAACCAGAGTTAAATGCCAAAAACACGTTACAACTTGGCGTTTAACCCCAAGAGAAGACTTTGCACGTGTAAAGCTCAAGCTCAGCCCAAGCACACACCAAAGTGGGCCCCGGAAGTAGATTTCTGCACTTAGACTTATTTCTATAAACCCTAGAAAGTAGTTTAGTATAAATAGAACTTTTTACTATTGTACTAGGGGTCATTTTCCCTATTTTTGAATTCATATGCCATTTGGGGAGGCTGGCCATTCGGCCATGCCTGGACCTTTATCACTTATGTATTTTCAATGGTGGAGTTTGTACACACCATAGATTAAGGTGTGGAGCTCTGTTGTACCTCGAGTATTAATGCAAAGTACTATTGTTCTTCTATTCAATTCACGGTTATTCTTATTCTAAGATATCAATTTGCACCCAAGAACCTGATGAATGTGATGATTATGTGACGCTCATCACTATTCTCACTTATGAACGTGTGCCTGACAACCACTTTCGTTCTACATACAAATAAACTTGAATGAATATCACTTATGTATTTTCAATGGTGGAGTTTGTACACACCATAGATTAGGGTGTGGAGCTCTGCTGTACCTCGAGTATTAATGCAAAGTACTATTGTTCTTCTATTCAATTCACGGTTATTCTTATTCTAAGATATCAATTTGCACCCAAGAACCTGATGAATGTGATGATTATGTGACGCTCATCACCATTCTTACTTATGAACGTGTGCCTGACAACCACTTTCGTTCTACATACAAATAAACTTGAATGAATATCTCTTAGATTTCTTAATCAGAATCTTCGTGGTATAAGCTAGAATCCATTGGCAGCATTCTTGAGAATCCAGAAAGTCTAAACCTTGTCTGTGGTATTCCGAGTAGGATTCAGGGATTGAATGACTGTGACAAGCTTCAAACTCGCGACTGTAGGGCGTGGAGACAGACGCAAAAGGATAGTAAATCCTATTCCTGCATGATCGAGAACCGACAGATGATTAGCCGTGCGGTGACAGCGCACCTGGACCATTTTCACTGAGAGGACGGACGGTAGCCATTAACAACGGTGATCCCCCAACATACAGCTTGCCATGGAAAGGAGTAAGAATGACTGGATGAAAGCAGTAGGAAAGCAGAGATTCAGAAGGAACACAGTATCTTCATGCGCTTATCTGGAATTCCCACCAATGAATTACATAAGTATCTCTATCTCTATTTTATGCTTTATTTATCTTTATATTCGAAAACCATTATAACTATTAGAATCCGCCTGACTGAGATTTACAAGATGACCATAGCTTGCTTCAAGCCGACAATCTTTGTGGGATCGACCCTTACTCACGTAAGGTTTATTACTTGGAAGTTGACCGACCCAGTGCACTTGCTGGTTAGTTGTGCGAAGTTGTGATGAAGAGTGATATTACAATTGTGCGTACCAAGTTGTTGGCGCTGTTGAGATCACAATTCCGTGCACCACACAACCTTTGAGAAAGCCCTATGTGATCTGGGGGCAAGCATAAATCTAATGCCCTTATTTGTGATGAAGAAGCTACAAATCCAAGAGTCACAACCCACAAAGATAGCATTACAGATGGCAGACAAATCTATGAAGCCTGCATATGGATTAGTGAAGAATATCTTGGTCAAAGTGGGTAAGTTCTTCCTCCTAGCAAACTTTGTGATTCTTGACATGGGAGAGGATGAGAATGCCTCTATAATTCTAGGAAGACCATTCCTAGCCACGGGAAGAGCTTTGATTGATGTAGAAGTGGGTGAATTAGTGCTTAGAGTGCATAATGAGCAACTAGTCTTTCATGTCTTCAAAGATATACATTCAACAGGTTTAGAAGAGAGGTGCATGCAGACTGAGCTTATTAATACAACACTTCAAAAACCCCCTGATGATACACAGTAGAATCTGCAGCTCAAACCTCCTTTGACAACAATCAATAAAATTCCTCTTGACATCAAACCTAAGTTTGGTGTTGGAAATGCATCATCTACCAAGGAGGAGGTTCCCAAAAAGAAGAAAGTACCCAGAGAATGGAGAAACAAAAAGATCCCCACTGAAGGTTTCTCCTCAGGACGAAGGTGGTGTTGACTAGCAATCCAAAATGGGTTTATACAGTAATCAGAATCCTTTCTCTGGAGCATATTGAGCTACGTTATGGAGACACAGGAAAGAAGTTCAAAGTAAGGGGTGAAGAGCTGAGTCACTATGATCCTCCTCCTTAGAGGAGCTGACCGTCAAGCTAGTGTTATTCCAGGAACTGAACACCTCAAGCTAAAAAAAAGAGAAGAAGAGCACACGACGCACAAGCGTCGCTGACACGATCGCGTCAATCATGTGTACGTGAAAAACAATATTTGACAGAGAGTTGCGCGGGAGTGGCGCTAGACTCATGCTTGGCGCACAAACATGACCGCGCGTACGCGTATGTGTCGTTTGTAATTATCGCCATCCACGTGTGCGCGTCATTGACGCGTACGCGTGACCTGCAAAATCGACGTAAAGGAGTATTTGGGCAGAGAGTTGTGCTGGCTTGGGACTGGAAGCGTGCTAGAGGCACAAATTTACTCACGCGTACGCGTCCCTAACGCGTGCGCGTCATTTGCAAAAATGGTCCTCCACGCGTCCTGTGCATGACGCGCACGCGTCGTATGAAATTTGGGTTCCCAAGCCACGCGAACAGAGAGTTGTGCGTGCGCGCGGCTGGCTTCGTGCGAATCGCACAAAACCCATGGCACGGGAACGCGTGCTGGACGCAAACACGGTATTAAGAAAATTTGCGACCCACGCGTACGCATGATGCACGCGTACGCGTCGCCTTCGCCGCACAATTTTCACTTTTCTTTCTCTCTTTCCCACTCCTTATTCTCTCTTGTTCTTTTATCTTTGTCTTTTTCTTTCCTCTCACTATTTGTTTTTATTTTCAGTTCTTCTTTGCTTGAGGACAAGCAAACCTTTAAGTTTGGTGTTGACGCTGCGCTTATGGGTTTTCTGGCACAAAAGGGAGGCAAATCATCTTCACAGAGGAGCACAACCTGAAGAATAAAGCGACAGCTAGGATAACTAAGGTGGTTGAGTTCCTTTCATTTTTATTCCTCCCCTCTTTTTTCTATGTTATGTTCCAGTTTTCTGCTATTTTGCTTTATTTGTTGCATGATCCTTTATTAGTTAGAATCCTAGGACTAGTTTAGTTTTCCTTTAAATGGTTTAATTCTGAAAATATGTCTCATGTATTACCCACTGAGCTTGAATTCAAATAAAAAATTCTTTTAAATGATGTATTGCATGAGAAATTGAGTTTAATTCTAAGAATAGTCTTATTTAATTAAATGTGGTGGTATTTTCTGTGATTTTTGAATGCATGATATGAATAGTGCATATTTGAATTTGAATCAAGGGATGCTGATGTATAAGGAATAGGAATTTAGAGAATTATTATGACTTCTCTGAAATAAACAAAAATTTAATCCTTGAAGCAAAAGAAACATAAAATAAAATAAAATAAAATAAATAAAATAAAATAATAAATAAATAATAAAAGCAAGGTCCAAGGCTCTGAGCATCAATGACTAGGGAGGTCGGACATGATTAAAAGCTCAAAGAGTTGTTTCCCTAGTCATATGCTTGTGGTGTGATTGTGTCAAGTAATCATTGAAACAAAACACTAAGAGTCGAGACCAAGTGCGTTTAACAGAATATGCCAAAGGCTTTTGGCACCACTGTCTGGGAGTAACTGAAAGAAAAATCAGGATTCAAAGAGAGTCCCCCAGTTAAGTGCTTGTGGTGTTTATGTGTCAAGTAAATCCTTGAGACAAAATATTTAAAGTCACGGCTAGGCTCGAGGAGCAAAGCACCAAAGAAAAATAAATTAAACTAAATTTTGATGTGTTCAATGATTAAACTGAAATATAAAGATCAAAGAATTCATAATATTATCCAGATTCTAATTCCGAATGACAATGACATCCTCCTGATTCAAAGAAGAGTGAGATGCCAAACCTATCCAGGATTACAGTTATAAACCCCACTATAAAAAGAGACATGAGCTTAATCGAATTCTCATTCTCATGCAAATTCACATCCTAAGCTTATATTAGTTTTGGTTGCTTGAGGACAAGCAACAGTTTAAGTTTGGTGTTGTGATGCGTGAGCATCTTTTCTATCTTTTTCTAGTGAATTTGCATGGATTTTGTTGAGTTTAATCAATAATTAATTATATTTTAGCCACTATGGATGCTATTTTGAATTTTGTACAATATTGTTTATTTTAGGTAGCATTCGGCGGAATTTGATGGAGTTTCTGCAACACAAGAATCAAAGGTGATGGCTGCGAGGAGTGACGCGCACGCGTGCCTGATGCGTGCGCGTGAATAGGAGGTATCCATGGCGACGCATGCGCGTGTTGAAGATTTGCTCAGCAACACGTCCACGTGATCAACGGTCCGCGTGACTTGCGAAGAAGACCAGCGACGCATCCGCGTGACTGACGCGTATGCGTGACATGCACTGATGAGCGGATAATTTGTACGCTTTTTGGCATTGTTTTTAGTATGTTTTTAGTATGATCTAGTTGGTTTTTAGTATATTTTTATTAGTTTTTAGTTAAAATTCACTTTTCTGGAGTTTACTATGAGTTTGTGTGTTTTTCTGTGATTTCGGGTATTTTCTGGCTGAAATTGAGGGACCTGAGCAAAAATCTGATTCAGAGACTAAAAAGGACTGCAGATGCTGTTGGATTCTGACCTCCCTGCACTCGAAGTAAATTTTCTGGAGCTACAAAAGCCCAATTGGCGCGCTCTCAACGGCGTTGGAAAGTAGACATCCTGGGCTTTCCAGCAATATATGATAGTTCATACTTTACCCAAGATTTCATGGCCCAAACCGGCCTTCAAAGTCACCCTCAGAATTCCCAGCGTTAAACGCCGGAACTGGCACAAGAATGGGAGTTAAACGCCCAAACTGGCACAAAAGCTGGCGTTTAACTCCAAGAAGAGTCTCTACACGAAAATGCTTCATTGCTCAGCCCAAGCACACACCAAGTGGACCCGTAATCTTCTGATCTTCGGATCTTTGGGATCTTCGGATCTTTGGAATCTTTTGATCATGTTTTTATGATTGAACCCTCTTTGGGAGGATGGCCATTCGGCCATGCCTAGACCTTGTTCTTATGTATTTTCAACGGTGGAGTTTCTACACACCATAGATTAAGGTGTGGAGCTCTGCTGTACCTCAAGTATTAATGCAATTACTACTGTTCTTCTATTCAATTCCGCTTGTTCTTGTTCTAAGATATCACTTGTTCTTCAACTTGATGAATGTGATGATCCGTGACACTCATCATCATCTCACCTATGAACATGTGCCTGACAACCACCTCCGTTCTACCTTAGATTGGGTGAATATCTCTTGGATTCCTGATACACGATGCATGGCTGATTGCTTGACAACCGAGTGCTCACCTGACAAACGAGCCAGCCATTCCGTGAGATCAGAGTCTTCCTGGTATAGGCTAGAACTGATGGCGGCATTCAAGAGAATCCAGAAGGTCTAAACCTTGTCTATGGTATTCTGAGTAGGATTCTACCAACAATCTCTGTGGGATCGACCCTTACTCGCGTAAGGTTTATTACTTGGACGACCCAGTACACTTGCTGGTTAGTTGTGCGAAGTTGTGTTTATGCCATGGTATTGAACACCAAGTTTTTGGATTCATTACCGGGGATTATTTGATTTGTGAAAAGTATTGATCACAATTTCGTGCACCATGCACCACGTGCAGAAAAACGCTGGGGGCGATTTCTGGGCTGTTTTGACCCAGTTTTCAGCCCAGAAAACACAGATTAGAAGCTGCAGAATGGACAAATCAAGTGGTCCCCACCCATCAGTTGAAGACTTGTTAATTAATTCGAATTTAAATTCAAATCTTATTTTTAGGAAAAAATATTATTTTTAATTTTAGATAATGAGATTTTAAATTTATTAGGATTAGTTATAAATAGGAATTTAGATGCCATCAGATAGGAACGTTGTACATTTTACTAGAATCCTTATTTTCTTCTCTGAACCATGAGCAACTAATCCTCTATTGTTAAGGTTAGGAGCTCTGTCTATTTGTATGGATTGATTCATTTGATCTTTCTAATTTAATCTATGTTTTGATTTATATTTCAATAATTATTTTCGTTCTTTATTTTATGAATTTGGGTGGAACAGAAGTATGACCCATGTTCTAATTGAGTTCTTGTAAAACTTGGAAAAGCTCTTTACTTGAACAACAGCTTGAAAACATATTATCCTGAATTTCTTATTATTTGTATTTAACGGGATACGTGACATATAATCCCCTTATTTTGGATAATTAGAATTCTTGTGGCATATAAACTGGAACTTGATCATCACCTTCTAATTGGATTTAATTGACCAAAGAATTGGCAGTTAATGAATTTTAGAGGAGACTAGGAAGGTCTAACGAATTAGGGTCTAGTCACATATAGTTTGCCATGAATTAAATCCTGCATAATTAAATTAGTTAGTAAGAAAAGTTAATCTGGAAAAATAGATAACTCTGAAGCCTTAATTGTTTTCTCCATATTTTATTCCCAACTCATTGCTGCTTGCTTTCTGAAATTCTTAATTTACTATTTAATGCTCTTTGAATACCAAAACACTCTTTTCTGCTTGCCTAACTAAGCCAATCACTTAACCATTGTTGTTTAGTCGATCAATCCTGGTGGGATCGACCCTTACTCACGTAAGGTATTACTTGGTACGACCCGGTGCACTTGCCAGTTAGTCTGTGGTTGTAAAACACCGCACCAGATATCATAAGAAAACGGAAAGCAAGAAGGGAAGCCTATCCTTCATCCACCAGTAGATGTCACTATAGAATTTCACAAGTTTAAAACTCAAGATTCATCGTAGATATAATACTAAAATAACAAATAACCCTATCAAAGTTTAGAAAGGTTGTCACAATTCAAATCACATAACTGGGAGTTTTAAATCTTGGGTCGTTCTTCCACGGAATTACAATCGGATGTGCGTATCATTGACTATAGAAAAATGGGGGTTGATAATAATAAACGAAAATTAAATGACAAGAAATTAAAGAAGCAATGCAATAACAAAATATCAATGGCAATTAAACTCAAAGCAATTAAAATAAAGGAAAGGAAATTCAAATGTTAAAAATATCTTAGCAAGGGTTGAAAGTCGTGGATCACTATTCTTGTCATTAACCACAAACATGGCAATTATAAAGAGTTAATCACACTTCGTCGATCTTTAAACATCGGAGGAAAATGAAGTAGGCATAATTAATCTCAATCTACAAATCCTAACTAACTTACCAATTAAAGTTGGTAAAAGATTAGCGTTAGTTGAAACCAAATCAACTAATAACCCTAAATTACCAATCAATATCAGGCATCAATGAGTCAAGGTCACCTAAGTCCTTAATTACAAGTCAAGAATGCAAAATTCTACTCTAAAACCAAAAGAAGTATTTCATTAAACACTTGGAAGGCATAAAATGAAAACATCATAAATTGCTAGAATGAATAAAATCTATTACTACCAAATACAAGAAGGCAATAATAACAACTTAAGCAAGCATAAATAAACATGAAAACATCAAATTGCATTAAAGGAAAATTAGAATTCAACAATTGTTCATAAACTAAAAAGTATCAAAATAAAGATATTAACAAGAGAAACTAGGCAAATTAAGATAGTAGAATAAGGAAATGTAAAGAAAACTACACTAGAACAAGATTAAAACCTAAAACTAGAGAGAAATTAAACTAAGAAACCTAGAATTCTAGAGAGAAGTTGGAGCTTCTCTATCTAGAATTTGGCCTAAACATGATAAAAACCTAAACTAAGACTACTTGGTTGATCTCCCTTGAATTCTTGCTTCAAAGGCTTCATAAATTAGTTGGATTGGGCCCAATATAAACCAGGAATTGCGAGCCACAATTTCTTTTAAGTGATTCACGCGTTGCGAGTCGTGCGTATGCACGACCAATGCGTACACATGAATTGGAAGAGATGCATACACACAACCTGGCAAATTTCCAAAACTCATTTTTTTCATGAATTCTCCACTTTTGCATGCTTTCTCTCCACTTCTTCAGGTCATTCTTATCTTCTAAACCTGAAATCACTCAACAAACACATCAATACATCAAATAGGATAAAAGTGAATTAAATTTTGACAATTTAATGGTCTAAAAAGCATATTTTTTACACTAAAGCACAATTAGGAAAAATTCTTAAAAGCATGCATTTTCCATGAATAAGTGCAAGATAAATTGATAAAATCCACTCAACCCAAAAAGTATCATAAAATATGGATTTATCAATAATCAATCTCACAGTCTGAATAGAAGCACAATTTTACTTTCTAGTTTGAGGATTAATTGATCAAATCTAAAAGAAAACCATAAATTCAACCCCCTTTTCTAGGTTATAAAGAACCTTCGTATACCTTTTTTAGTTTTGTCCAACAAAAGGACGAATAGAAGTAATAAATGTAGAAGCAGCAAATTGTTTTCCTCTGTCCAAAATTGCGATGAGGGTGTAAATCTAAAGTTTTGTGAAGGCTAAATTTGGGATTCAATCTGAGAAGATAAGAAAAAGATATAGTGCAAGAAAGGAAAACAATGAAGACATTGCTCATATATTAGGAGAAAACCTAGCAGAGCTCTTCTTTGCAGTGGTGGTTCACAATAAAGCTAGGTGCTTTCATCTACTACAAGCCTCTATTACTTTGATATTAAAATTGGCATCCCCCATTCCACAACCAAATTGCTTTGCTACCTCTGACACCAAGTGTTGCTGACTGAAGGTTTGCTCATATTACAAAAGTCAAAATTGGTGGTGTACTAGTAGTTACTCTCCTCTCTAGATCATAATTTTCTCTCGTCATTCCATCCATGAAGCAACACTATTCAGCTCTCATTCTATGTCAATCAAAGCTAATAAGGTCTTTTTTCCTAAGATGAACTTTTATTATCAATTCCTGCATTTGTTGTTTTTTATTGATAAAAATAGTTTGACACCATCATATTGGATTCGGAGCACTCACAAAAAGGCAGGCACGTTGTGTAAGTGATCTCACAAACTGATATATGTAGAAAAGATTTCATTCAAAAGAGCCACAAGAGACCAAAATATTATAAGATTGACATGAGTACCATATGTGAAGGAAATGTGTAAATGAAATTTGAGTTTGGTGCATGAACTCAATTGTAAACAAAATGTTATATAATATAACAACATACAAATCACATTTACCAACTACCGTACTCCATAAAGCAAAGTCTCTAACCATCGAGTTTCATTACTCTAAAGAAACATGCTTATAGATTGCCCAATGCCCACAACATACAATCGTTTCATTTGTCTACTACAACACTCTAACTGTAAATTGAAAATTAGCCTAAATAAGTTAGCAACTAAAAATTTAAATTAATAGTTAACAATAGTCAGAATATTGTCCACTTAAAGGGGTTAGTTTCGTGCATATAGTGTTAACCTTCCCCTATTAGAATTTATGGGGCTTCAGTCATAAATTACCTGTATATGTCATATTCACCTTCATGCATTTGAATTAGAAATATTCTCTATAATTCCCTTCATATCAAAAGCATCAAAAAAGAAAAAGTTCTTGAGAGGATCTCCCTTTTCAGATATTGCCTTGATAACCTCCCGTGATTGTAAGAATACTCATTATTCTGTTAGAGATATTGTAAAAACTTTAAAGAAATATGGTTGAATAAAATACCTACTCAAGGATTCTCCCAATAATAGCACAAACTGGTGGAAACTCTAGTCTACTTGTCACCAATCTTTCTAAAAATATATCAGGTACATGAGATTCATTCAGAGACTGTCAACAGTTCATCACAAAAAAATTAGATGAACTGATGATATCCACTACAAAGAGAAAATGAAGTCAAGTAGCATACTTGCTCAGCACAAAGCTGTTTCTTCAACTTCAGAACCCCAGGAAGATCTGCAACAGAAACTTCTCCTGCACTACAGCCTTTAGCCTCTTCAAACTTTTCAATTACTGCAATAGACAATTTGATTTTATTGTTTGATTGTTACCAAGGTTTAATGTCTAAGGAACAAATCAAAGACGCTAGATGTCATTGACTAAAACATTCCAATACTGAACTAATTTAAATAATTTTTACTTTTATATCATATATTACTGACAATATATGTTTTTTACAATTTAATACACCTCTCATAGCAAAGTACAACTTTGATATTTTCCTAGGAAGTTCCCTCCAAGGTACTGATAATGCTTCCTGCAACAGAAATAAGATAGGCAAACTCATGAGAATGAAGCATTCAACCACATGCCGATCATGGTAAAGCACAGCAAGTTAGCAACACATGTGAAAACTTCTTACAGCATAGGACTAAGACGGAATTGCAGAGCCACAAAAATTTCTGCTGTATTATTTATCAAGCATATACAAAAATTAATAAGCATCTTAAAGCCCATTTTCTATTTTTTTAATTTTTTCTCTCCAAAGCCCAAAAAAAATCCTGTAAGAAAATCATAGGTGTAATATGACAATTTGATACATGATAAGAAGGTTATGGGAGAATAATTGTTTTGCATGTATTGACATATTGATAACTATTTTAGGCCCACTTAAAATTGAGCACAGGAAGTCACCAAATGGGCATCTGATCAAAGCCATCAATCTAACGCAAGTAAATGCTAATTCAACAAACACGAATAGACATTTTTCTAACCCAATATGAAGAAATGCAAAGAAAACAATGAAATAATAAAAAATTTTAGACCAGCATACCTCAAAAAATGGATATTGTAAGTGTCATTCAATAGTTTTCTCTATTTTTTTCTGCTAAAGAAAAATGAAGAATAAATAATATAGCATTGTTCTAGAAGTGAAGAACAGTATTCTCTGGTGTAACACTAGCATTTTCCAGAAATTCCGTAGTTGGATGTAATAATCAAACAGTCAACAAAAAACAGTCATACAGGTTTCATCCACCCCAATATACATTTGGTTTGGGTTTTAGTTTTAGTCATTATGATCATATGTTTATGATAGGATATCATGGTATCATCTAATGTAGCCAATCCCACCAAGTATGATAAGGTTTAATTGTTGTTATTGTTTTTGTCTATCACCAAATCCAAGACAAAATGCACATAGCCACTTCTTACTATAATAAATCATTTACTCATTCCCATAGTCTATAAAAAATGCAAATTTGGGTTGTAAAACTATCGCCATTGACAAACATAGAAATAAAATATAATGGAATGAAGATAAAATTAAGACACAAAGGCAGAAAAGTAGCTGTGAAACTATTTTTAGAAAGGAAATACCTTTGAATACTTATAGTCCTGTAGATAAAAAAATATTTCACCACAAGAATCCCTACAGTCAACAGTATAAAATGCTACTCATTTCGAGATCTTGCGACATTTCTCATTGGATAATTTCTATAACAAAAGAATAAATGCAAACAAGAGCATAAAGGACAAATGGACAAATTGAGTCTACATAATATTGCAATTACTAATTTAAAATTCTTAAAGATGTACATTACCTTGGCTGGAAGCGAGCAAGAACTGACAACAACAACATCAAAGTTGTTGAAGAAGCCTACATCGAAAGTTGACAAATCACCTAAAGGCAATGCAAACAAAAGAAAATTATAGGCAGAAAAAGGCAAATAAAAATAAATCAATGCATTGAGAGTAAGGCAAGAGGCAACCTTTCTGGACGTAAACATGAACCATAGGATTGAATTTTTTAAGGGAATCACAACAAAGCTGAGCAAGGGTCTTTCCACCATAGACATTCTCATCCAGAGGGATGAGAAAGTTGGATGAGAAGGCTTCTTCGAAGGCAATCCGATCATCTATTAAGGTAAGACTCTCCACCCCAGAAAGAACAATATTCTTACAAAATTAAATAAGTAGAAAACACATACTCTTCTAAGACACCAACAAGAAAAAATAATAATTTATTTATTTTGGGAAAGGTTTACCTCCACTATGGTTCCTTTCATGCCATAGACTAGGACATGAGCTTTGCTTAGTCTGAAATAAAAGATAGAGAAATTCAGAGGGGTAAAAATAGCAAAATTTAAATTAGGTTAAAAGAGGAGGGAAAGGAAGCAGGTTAAGCAAAGAAGGTGAATAAAGGACCTTCGTTGAGCATCAGCTCCCCAAGCGCGAATCTGACGGTCATACAAGGCGGTCTTCTGCGCCATCAATTCCTCGTCGTCGCCGTCCATTCACACAAGAATGTGATTTGTGAAAAAAAATAAGTGAGAATTCATGGTGTTTGTATAAGAAAATGTTTTCTGTTTTTATTTTGAATTTTTATTTTTTTTAAAACTCTTTGTTTCTAAATTTTTAGATTTTAAGAAATATATTTGTTTTATTATGAAAATAAATATTAGAGAATGGAAAGGGAAGGAAGATGAAAGAGAATAGGAAGAATAAGAGATGATTTTATTAATGATTGATGTTGTATACATAACATCATAAGAGGGTTATTTATAACCAAGCGTCCAACTTCTAGATGACTCACCTAGGTTACATCTATAACTGATTCTAGCTACTTGAAATTTAAATTATGGTTACAATTTAAGATATAGATAATAAATATATTTATAACACTCCTATTGGATGATCTTAGTATAATACGTTAGATAGTTGTCTCGTTAATACACCACTTGATATCTCTTAGCTGACGCATCCCAATCTTATATACTAACTTCTCAAATGTTGAAGTAGGTAGTGCTTTAGTGAACAAATCTGCTAAATTGTTATTGGAACGAATTTGTTAAACGTCTATCTCACCATTTTGTTAAAGATCATGAGAGTAGAAGAGTTTTGGTGAAATATGCTTTGTTCTATCTCTTTAATGTATCCCTGAACGAATTCTAGTTTAAGCAGAGAATTAGAGAGCTAAAAAGAAAAAACTAAAAAGAGAATTTGAGATTATAAAATTGTGTGTGAATTATAGCTAGGCTGAGACTTATATAGCCCTAAGAATGAGAGAACAGAGGACTCATCATTCACAACAACTCAGCCAAACATATCTCATCCCACTCTACTAGCAATAACAAATTCTAACAAACTTTTCTTATACAAATTGAATAACCCGTATCCTTTTCACTCCCTTCAAACTCAAGATTGGTTTTGGAACCACTCTGAGTTTTCTCTTTAATCGCTCGAAGGTGACAGCAGTGAGGGATTTGGTCAAAATATCTGCAATTTGCTTGCTTCCCAGAATGTAGACCACATGCAATAACCTTTTTGTAAGGTTGTCTCGAATGACTTGAATATCTAGTTGAAAATGTTTTGTCTTGTCATGTAACACCGGATTATAAGCTTAGAGAACTGTGCTCATGTTATCACACAGAATTGTAGGAGCAGTCTGAAGCTTTATTCCAAGTTCCATCAACAGATTTGTGAGCCAATAAACATCCCCTTCACATGCAGCCAAGCTTCTAAACTCTGCTTTAGTGGAAGATTTAGAGATTGTATTTTGTTTCCAGCATGACCAAATAATTAAATTAGATCCTAAATATATACAATACCTAGAGATTGATTTTCGGTCTTCGAGATCAGCTGCCCAATCAGAATCCTAAAATCCATATATTATGTAGTCATTGAATGTATGAAAAATTAACCCATGAGTCTTTGTCCCTTGCAGGTAGCACAACATTCGTTTGACAGTTTTCCAATGAGATACCAATGGCTTGTGCATGTATTAGCTTACTTTGCAAATACCAAAAGAAAGCTCAGGCCTAGTGATGGTGACATACTGTAGAGCTCTCACTACAGACCGATATAAATTTGGATCTTTGAAATCTTGAGATCTTGATGACAGTAGTTGAAAGAAGGAGATCATTAGAGTGGGCATGGGAGTAGCTCCTTGCATGCCAACTTTGGATAACAAATTAGTAATATATCTTGTTTGAGATAAATGTAGTTGTCCTGTTTGAGTGTGTAAGACTTCAATATTTAAGAAATAACTTAAATACCCAAGATCTTTAAGGGAGAAAATATTATGTAATTTTTGTATCATGTCAGATATAGCATGAGAATCACTACCCGTAAGTATAATATCATCAACGTAACAAAGTAAATACATAACACTATTGCCATCATTTCTAACAAAAAGGGAAGTATCTGATTTGTAGAGTAAAAAACAAATTTTTGTAGAGTATGACTAAGTTTTAAAAACCATTCTCGTTGTGCTTGTTTGAGGCCATAAAGGCTTTTATTTAGTTTACAAACCATGTCTGATGTGCCTTGAACAAACCCTAAAGACTATGTCATATAAATAACTTGATGTAAATTCCTGTTTAAAAATGCGTTATTAAAATCAAATTGGTGTATCATCCAATTCTTAGATAAAGCAATAGATAGAAATCACATGTATAGTAGCATGTCTTATAACTGGACTAAAAACTTCCTTAAAATCAAAGCCTTCAGCTTGGTGGAACCCTTTTGTCACCAAGCAAACTTTGTAATGTTGTATGGTACCATCCAGGTTTCTTTTAATTGTAAAGACCCACTTGCAGCCAATAATATTGGCATGAGGTAGAGGTATGACAAGGATCCAAGTTTTAGTGTTCATTAGGGCTTTGTATTCCTCTTTCATGCCATCATGCCATTTTGGTATTTTGAGAGCTAAAGTAGTATTTTTGGGTGGTAGTTCTTCTATATCGTTAGTGCTATGTATAGTAGTATATATTTTAGATTTTGATATGCCACTCTTTGATCTAGTGATTATTTGGTGAGTATTAGTAGAGTGTGTGCTGTTGGGAGGTAGTGGAATGTCTACTATAGATATGGGTTGCTGCTGTTGTATGGGTCTAGATAACAAGGATTCATCAAGGGGAGAAGTCTGATGAAATATTAATGGTTGTATAAGATCAAATGAGGTTGAGGGTGGGATGGATGGGGGAGGTTGTTATATGTGGTTCAGTGTTGTCGTTAGGTATAGTAGGTTTTCTAGGTGGATAACAGAATTGGTTGTATAGTTGGTATGCAAGGAACTAGTGTCTGATATGAGGATTTTGTGTTGTCTAGTTTGGGGAAGAATAAACTTTGAAATGGAAATTGAAATTCATCAAAGAGAGCATGAAGGGTAATATAAATTTTACCAGTAGAAAAAGACATTTGTAATCTTTGTATTGAGTGGAATAGTCCAAGAAAACATATTTTTGTGACTTATAATAAAATTTGGTAGTATTGTAAGAGAGAAAGTGAGGGTAACAAACGCTGCCAAAGGTCTTAAAAAAGGTGTAATCAGGTTTAGCAAAGAAAAGCATTTCATAGGGTATTTTATGAGATAAAATAGGAGTAGGCAAGCGATTAATTATATATGTAGTAGTTAAAAAATATTCATCCTAGTAGTTAAAAGGCATTTTGGCATGAGAAAGCATGGCCAAACCCATTTCAGTGATGTGGCGATACTTCCTCACTGCACGCCAATTTTGTTCTGGGATGTCTGGACATGATAAGTGCTAAAAATGCCATGATGTTGAAGGTATTCTTTAAAGGAATGAGAGAGATATTTCTTACCGTTGTCGGATTGAAGCATTTTGATGTTATGACCTATGAGATTTTTCTATGGATGCTTTATATTATTTAAAAGCTTCAAAAACCTGTGACGTATTTCCAAGAAAATAGATACAGGTACATCTAGAGTATGCATCGATAAAAGTCACATAATATCGAAATCCAAGGTGAAAAATCATGGGTGCTGGACCCTAAACACTAGAGTAAGCAAGTTCTAAAGAATAATGATATGTAGTTTCTGAAATAGGAAATGGTAACTTTTATATTTTTGCTTGCATACAATGATCACAAACAGAGTTAAAGGAACCTGAAAAAGTGACAATTTTATTATATTTTGGAGAAATACAATTTCTAAGGACATGTTTTACAATTTTAGGAGCATCATGTCCATGTTTATAATGCCAGAAAGTGTAAGAGCTACATGAGTCTAATTTTTCAGCATTGTTACCAACAAGGGTGTGATTTTTATAGGTGACAGTATTAACAAAATTGTAGATTCCTTGAGTCATATGTCCCTGTAGAAGAGTTTCTTGAGTGTGCTCGCATTTGACTAAGCAATTGAGTGCATGAAATTTAAAGAATAACTAATTGTCCTTACAAAATTTTTACTAACATTTATCAAATTTTTCGTCAAATAAGGAGTATATAAAAGTTGATTTAAAGCAAACAAGAGATTTGAGTTTTTTGCAAGAATATATGAATTTCTAGAATGTGAGATGAACATACCTGAACTATCTCCCAATTGAACCTATTCTGGTCCATGATATTCATGGCTCAAAATAAGATTATTCAGGTCAGGAGTGAGATGGTGTGAGGCGCTAGTGTTTGAATGCCAAGAATCATCTGTTAATATTGATGGTGCAGCTACATAGTCCTGAGAATGATGAAAGGAAGAAGAGGGTGATAGAGGAATGGAGGATCTTGTGGAGTTTATACTAGTGGAAGTCATGGATTGTTGAGAGTTGGTGGGAGGTCGAAAACCCTGAGAATTAGCTGGGGAAGGAAAGCTTTAATCGAAGCGATGATAACATGACCACTTAAGATGACCTATTTTTCCACAAACCTGGCATTGTGGACGAGTTGATATGCAGGAATTACGACCCCCTCAATTAAACCTAACTCCTCTTCCACTTCTTTCCCCAAAATTTGTTTGTGAATAGTGTGCTTGAGCAATCATGGATTATGGTTTGCGAAATCTTTCTAGCATGTTGTCATGTGTTTGTAGTAAATTATTAACTTTATTGAGTGTGAATGATTCTATTTTTGTAGAGACAATGGATATGAACATTTGATAATTTTCATTGATGCCCTCAATAATAACATCAATTTGTTCTTTAATAGTGAGAGGATTTTCCAATGCTGCTAAGGAATAAAAGAGGTATTTGAGCTTATTCATGTAATCAGTAACTGTTAACCCAACTTTCTTGATAGTTTTGATTTGATATTTGAGTTGCTTAACTCTATATCTTGCAGCCTTGGCAAAATAATTTTCAAGCTTTTTCCACATTTCATAACAAAAGGTGCTACCAATCATCTTGTTATTGAAATCTTGATCCGTGGAGGCTAGAAGGAAAGAAATTAAGTTGTAATCTTCTTGTCTCCATTGCTTGTAAGTCTTGGATTTAGTACCAGTGAGAGCATCAACATCATATTTAAATTAAGGAGGAATTGAATCACGCTTGAGATGATCTTGCATATCTTGGCCTCTAATTGCTGCAAGTGCCTGTGCTTGCTACGTTTTGAAGTTGTTCTCTCCCAATTTGTTGACTATAGGATTCTAAAACTTTTTTGGAGTGAAAATTGTTGGAACAATTCAACATTATTATTTGGAGGGTTTGAGTTAGTAGGATCAGCAGTGACAGATGAAGCCATGGATCAAGGTACCATAACTCTTGATACCATGAATGAATTCTAGTTTGAGTAGAGAATTAGAAAACTAGAGAGAAAAATACTGAAAAGAGAATTTGAGATTATAAAATTGTGTGTGAATTACAGCTAGGTTGAGTTTTATATAGCCTTAAGAATGAGAGAACAGAGGACTCATCATTCACAACAACTCAGGCAAACATATCTCAACCCCTCTACTAGTAATAACAAACTCTAACAAACTTTTCTTCCACAAATTGACTAACCCGTATCCTTTTCAATTCCTCTTTTAGTTGATGTGTGAAAATAGAGTTATTTTCGTATATGACTGTTGGTATTTTCTTTAAAGGTAAACCACACATATCTTGAACATGTTAGGTGATTGACCTAAGCCAAATACATTCTCAAGTTACTTCATAAATTACCAATATTTCTGCATGATTTGAGGAGGCTGCAGCTATGATTTGTTTTGTTGAGCGCCAAGATATAGTTGTTCCTCCACTTGTGAATAGATAACCCATTTGTGACCTACTTTTATGTGGACCAGAAAAAAACCTGCATCTGCATATCCAACTAATTGAAATGATGTTTCATTAGAGTAAAATAAACACTTATCAATATATCCTTGAAGATATTTTAATATATGTTTAACACTATTCCAATGTCTTCTAGTTGGATAAGAATTAAATCACGATAACAAATTTACTGAAAATGTTATATCTGGTCTTGAATCATTAGCAAGATATATTAGTGCACCAATAGCACTAAGGTAAGGTACTTCATGACCAAAGAGTTCTTCCTCACTTTCAAAAGGTCGATATGGATATTTATCCATATTTAGTAATCTCATTACTATTAATCTCATTACTATTGGAGTTCTCAACAGGTGTGCTTTGTCCATGTAAAGTTTTTTTTAAAGTTTTTCAGTATAAGTTGACTGATGGATAAATATACCATCCTTCAAATGTTCAATTTATAAACCAAGACAAAATTTTGTCTTGGCAAGATATTTCATTTCAAATTCTCTTTTTAAATAATCTATAGTTTTTGGAATTTCTTTGCGTGATCCAATAATGTTTAAATGATCAACATATACTGCAATAATAACAAATTTAGACTCAAACTTTTTTATGAACACACATAGACATACACGGTCATTTTTGTACCATCTTTCAATAAGCATTCACTGAGATGTTTATACCATATAAGCCTAGATTTTTTTAATTCATACACGGATTTTTGAAGTCTTACTGAATAAATTTTCAGAGAATTATTATATGCTTCAGGCACTTTGAATTCTTTAGAGATTTTCATATAAATTTCTTTATCAATTGAGCCGTATAAATTAAATAAGCTGTAACAACATCCATTAGACGCTGGTCAAGTTTTTCATGCATTGCCAGACTAATAAGATATCTTAACATAATTGAATCCACCACACAAAAATATATTTCCATATAGTCAATACCAAATTTGTTTTAGAATTCTTGTTCTACCAGTTGTTCTTTATATCTTTCTATTTCATTTTTATCATTGCTTTTGTGCACGAAAACCCACCTGTATCCCATTGATTCTATACCTTCAGGTATTTTGACTATAAGACCAAAACTTCACGTTTTCTAAGAGAAGTTAATTCAACTTGAATTGTCTCTTTCTATTTTGGCCAATCATCTCTTTGTCCGCATTCTTTGATAGATTTTCGTTCATGATCCTCATCTTGCTTTACTAGTACAACAGCAATATTATAAGCAAAAATGTTATCGACAATAGTATGCTTTCAGTTCTATATTTTCCTGGTAGTGACATAAATTATTGAGATCTCTTCATTTTCAGGTAGTTGAACCTCTTTAGAGGTTTTATCAATATTTATGTCTTCAGATCTCTTATGAGTACTTGCCTCCATATTATGACCATCATGATTAATTATTTATCTCTTTTTCAGGAATTTTTATCCTTAGAACCGGTTGGTCTTCTACGCTTTTGGCATGGATTGCTTTCATTTGCACTAATAATTTATCCTTCTAAGACACTTGTTCTTATTGGTGCATTTACAGCTGGAATATCAGATTTGGCTACTCTCTTTAGATCAGTAAATGCGTTTGGCAATTGATTTGTAATATTTTACATATAAATTAACTTTGGTACTTCTAATTCACATTATCTAGTGCGATGATCTAAATGGAATAATGACAATGTATTTCAAGTAATCTCTTTTTACAACTGATTATTTTCTCCCCGTAATTTTGGAAAAATTATCTCATCAAAGTGACAATCAGAAAATCTTGCCTTAAATAAATCACCCGTCATGGGTTCAAGGTATTTTATAATTGACGGGGATTCATAACCAACATATATCCCCAATCTTTTTTGGGGTCTCATCTTTGTGTATTGTGGTGGAGCAATTGGGACATAAACTGCACATCTAAATATTCTAAGATGAGAAATGTTTGGCTCCTAACCGCAAACCAGTTGTAATAGGGAGAATTTAAGATAACTTGTTGGTATGATACATATAAATGCTACAGCATGGAAAATAGCATACCCCACGCTAAAACAGGCAGTTTAGTTCTCATAAGTAATGATCTAGCTATTAACAGGAGGCGTTTAATTAATGATTCTATCAGACCATTTTGAGTGTGTACATGAGCAACAGGCTTTTCTATCATAATTTCAGTTGACACACAATAATCATTAAATGCTTTGAACCTAAATTCACCAGCATAATCAAAATGTATTATCTTTATAACATAGTCTAAAAAATAAATTTTTAATTTAATTATTTGAGCTAGCAATCTCGCAAACGTCATATTACGAGTTGATAGTAAACAAGTATGGGACCATCGTGAAGATGCATCTATTAAAACCATTAAATATTTAAACGGTCCATATGGAGGTAAATGAGTCCACATATATCACCCTGAATACATTCCAAAAAAGATGGTAATGTAATTAATTTTCTTTGAGAACAAACAACACTTGATAATTCATTAAATTAAAGAATTTTATGTTCCTTTAAAGGATGACTAGATGAATTCTCCGTAATTTTTCTCATCATGATTAAACCCGGATATCCTAACTGGTCATGTCAAATTGTAAATACATTTATATTTGTAAACTTCTGGTTTACTATAGCATGTGATTCCACATTGTTAATAATGGTATAGTATAGACCAGAAGAGAGAGCGAGTAGTTTCTCTAATACACATTTTTCTGTTGATATCATAGTTGTAATACAGAGATATTAGGAACCAAAATTTGTCAAAGAATGCATACAGAGAGATGATTTGCCAAAATAGAAAGACCTAATTCAAGTTGAATAAACTTCTCTTGCGGTTTTTATATGGTATCCATTTTGGCGGATATCTTTAAAATAATAAGTATGAGACTTACTTGATAGTGATGCATTATTTATAACTTTATTCCTTTAGGTAATACTATAGTAGCTTGGTGCACGAATCTCCACACTCCGTATAGCTGTACCAACAAGTGCACTGGGTCGTCCAAGAAATACCTGAGCGAGTCAGGGTCGATCCCACGAGAATTGTGGCTTGAAGCAAGCTAAGGTTATCTTGCATGTCTTAGTCAGCCGAATCAAAAGGTTGTGGGATTCAGGCAAGGGTAATCAGTAATAGGAATATGGAAAAGGATTGGAGTTATTTTGTCTTTCTGAATTAACTCTGGTATTACTGTCTCCTTTGCTTGTGATTGATTTCTTCTATGCCAAGCTATATGTGATCAACGCCATTGGTCACGGTCATCAATCTCCTCTACTTCCAATTAAATGCCATTGCCCGTAATCATCCAATTTGAACGAGGGTGAAGCTCTAGCAGTTCATTCTCTTGGCGATCCTACTCAAAACACTACAGACAAGGTCAAATCTTCCGGATCAGAGAATGCTGCTCCTTTAGGTTCTAGCCTCTACCTTTAATCTCCCCAAAAATTGACAGAATTGGTGTCTCGAGAAATCCCAAACGAAGTAGTGGATTAGCCGTCTAAGGGATGTATAATCAAGTTGGTGGTTCGCGCTTTCTAGTCACGTATTCACACATCCCCAAGTAGACACGGGTGGTTGTCGGGCACTTGGCCCTAGTATGATGAACAGAGCTGATTGTCATTGAACATCCTATTCACCATATTGAAGAACGAGTATACATCTTAGAATTAAATCAAACACGGATCGAAGAGAAACAGTAATACTTTTATTAATTCATAGGACTCAGTAGGGCTCCTCCCCTCAACCTAAGAGGTTTAGAAACTCATACTCATAGAAAATACAATATGATAAATGAAAATAATGTGTAAAGTGGCTGAAGATTGAAAGTTCTTAACAAAGAGTGATCTTATACTTTAAATACAACACTAATGACTAGTAAGGGTAAAACAGTCTTTTTAGTGATAAAATCCACATCTGGGGCCCACTTGGTGAGTGTTTGGGCCGAGCTTTGATGAGATCCATGTACTATGAGGTCTCTAGGGCATTGAACCCTGGCTAGGGGGTCCTCTTTGGGCGTTTGGACACTGGTTTCTACTCTTTGGGCGCTGTACGCCTGGAAGGGGACAGAAAGCTAGCGTTGGGCACCAGTTTTAGGCCTTCTAATTTGAAGCAAAGTATGAACTATTATACATTGCTAGAAATTTCTGGAAGCCAGCTTTCCATATCCGTTAAGAACACTCCATTTGGACTTCTGTGGCTCCAAAAAAGCTCTTTCAAATGCAAGGAGGTCAGATCCAGACAACATCTGCAGTGCTTTCTCTGTCTCTGAATCAGACTTTTGCTCCAGCTCCTCAATTTTAGCCAGAAAATACCTGAAATTTCATAAAAACACACAAACTTATAGTAGAATCCAAAAATGTGAATTTAACACAAAAACATATAAAAACTTAACAAAAACTAAACAAAACATACTAAAAACTATATGAAAATGATGCCAAAAAGCGTATAAAATATCCACTCATCACAACACCAAACTTAAACTGTTGCTTGTCCCCAAGCAACTAAAAACACAGTAGGATAAAAAAGAAAATTAAGATACAATAAATCTCAGAGTTTCAAATGAAGCTCAGTTACAATTAGATGAGCGGAACTTAGTAGCTTTTTGCTTCTGAATAGTTTTGGCATCTCACTATCCATTGAAACTTAGAAATGTTAATCTCTTTAGAAACTTAGAATTCAGATGATATTATTGACTCTCCTAGTTTAGCTCTTTTTTATTCTTGAACACAGCTTTTAGAGTCTTGGCCGTGACCCTACGCACTTTGTTTTTCAATATTACCACCGGATACATAAATGCCACAGACACTTTAACTGGGTGAACCCTTTCGAATTGTGATTCAGCTTTGCTAGAATCCCTAGATAGAGGTGTCCAGAGTTCTTAAGCACACTTTTTTTGCTTTGGATCATGACTTTAACTGCTCAGTCTCAAGCTTTTCACTTAACACCTTCACGCCACAAGCACATTGTTAGGGATAGCTTAGTTGAGCCGCTTAGGCCAGGATTTTATTCCTTTAGGCCCTGCTACCCATTGATGCTCAAAGTCTTAGATCCTTTTACCCTTGCCTTTTGGTTTAAAGGGTTATTGGCTTTTTCAATCTGTCTTCTTTTTTCCTACATTTTCGGGCAGTAATGGATTTTTCACTTTATTTATATTTTGTTTGCCATTTTTTCTTTCTTTTTCGCATGCATATATTATTTTTCTTTCTTTTTCGCATGCATATATTATTTTTTTTCTTTTGCAACATGCTTTTTATTTTTATTTTTTTGCTGCTTTTTCTTGTTTCAAGAATCATTTTTTTTGGATTTTTTAGATTACCAATAATACTTTTCCTTTTTCATCATTCTTTCAAAAGCCAACATTCTAAAATTTCAACTTCAAATATGCACTGTTTATTCATACATTCAGAAAATAAAAGCAATGCCACCACATAAAAAATCGAACTATTCTTATTATAAACTTGAAGTTCATGCATCTCTCAATTCTTTTCAATAAAAATTTTCTTTTAATCAAGGTGAGAGATATATGGAACATTTTACATCTTTAAGACATCAATGCAAATGTTCATGCAAAAAGAACAAGAGAAAAGACAAAACATAACAGAAAAAAATAATAAAAGGGAAAGGAGGTAAAAAAGAACGAATCCACCTTTAATGGTGGCGGCTAGTGCTCCTCCTTGAGGATCCAATGTGATGCTTGATCTCTTCAATGTCACTGCTTTTCCTTTGTTGTTCGTCTCTCATAACCCTTTGGTCTTCCCTTATGGCTCTTTGATCTTCTCTTATTTCATTGAGGGTGATGGAGTGCTCTTGATGCTCCACCCTCAATTGCTCCATATTAGTGCTTAGCTCGCCAAGATAAGTCTTCCATTGATCCTAATAGCTTTAAAGAGGAAAATACATCCCTTGAGGCATCTCAGGGATCTCATGCTGAGGTGGCTACACAGGCTCTTGTGCATGCTCTCTAGTTTGCTCTATCCTCTTCTTAGTGATGGATTTGTCCTCCCCAATGGAGATATCTTCTTCTATGACAATTCTAGCTGAATTGCATAGATGACAGATGAGGTGTGGGAATGCTAACCTTGCATTGGTGGAAGGCTTCTCAGTTATCTTGTACAATTCTTGAGAAATCACCTCATGTACTTCCACCTCACTTCTAATCATGATGTAATGGATCATGATGGCTCGGTCAACAGTCACTTCGGACCGATTGCTAGTAGGGATGATGGAATGTTTGATGAATTCCAACCATCCTCTAGCTATGGGCTTGTGGTCAAACCTTCTTAGTTGAATGTGCTTGCCTTGGGAATCTCTTTTCCACTGTGCTCCTTTTACATAGATGTCTGAGAGTACTTGATCCAATCTTTGATCAAAGTTGAGTATCCTAGTGTAAGGATGTGGGTTCCCTTGCATCAGAGGCAAGTTGAATGCCAACCTCACACTTTTTGAACTGAATTCTAAGATTCTTCCTTAGACCATGGTACTCAAATTCTTTGGATTTGGGTTCACACTAGTGTCATGGTTTTTAGTAACCCATGCATTAACATAGAACTCTTGCACCATTAGAATACCAACATCTTGAATGGGATTGGTTAGGACTTCCCAACCTCTTCTTTGGATCGCTCTTCGGATTTTCGGATGCTCATTCTTCTTGAGCTTGAAAGGGACCTCAGGGATCACTTTCTTCTTTGCCACTACTTCATAGAGGTGGTATTGATGAGCTTTGGTGATGAATCTCTCTATCTCCCAAGATTCAGAAGTGGCTACTGCCTTTTCTTTCCTCTTTCTAGAGGGTTCTCCAACTTTGGGTTCCATGAATGGGAATGGAAAGAAAAAAGCTATGCTTTTCCAATACCAAAATTAAAACTTTTCTCATCCTCGAGCAAACATAAAGAAAACAGAAGAATGGAGTAGAAGAAGAAAATATAAGGGGATACAGGGAGAGAGAGGGCTTGACTGTGGGGTGTTTTATGGTGTATGAGAGGTGTGTGTATGAAGGGTTATAAGGAGGGGTATTTATAGGGGTGGGTTAGGGTTGAGTTCAGCCATGGGTGGGGTTTTGGATGAGAAATTTGATTTTGAAGTGGGTAGGGGTTATGATGGTTATAGGGAAGTGATATAGATGTGATTGGGCTAGGGTTTATAGGAAAGTGTGTATAGGGAAGTGCGAAAGTAAGTAGGATAGGTGAAGATGCTGTGGGATCCACTGGTCCTGAGAGGCTAGGGAATTCAGATTCCCTGCCCTCTGCATTGGCGTTTGAACGCCTAAGGGCTGCTCCCTCTCCCTGGCTAGCGTTCAACGCTTCAATGCTGCCCATTTGGGGCATTGGATGCCCAGCCAGAGCTCCTTGGCTGGCATTTAACTTTGACAACACTCTATCCAGAGTGTTTTATTTTTCCTACTGAACAATTCTGTCTCTGTTCTGACTGCTGCATATGATCATGGACCTAAAACAAAATAACTTAAAGAAAAACAAAACAAAATAAAATAAAATAAATAAAAATAATTAATTAAGGTTGGGTTGCCTCCCAACAAGCGCTTCTTTAACGTGATTAGCTTGACGCTTACCTCCTTACAGAAGTGAGTATGGGCTCAGATTTTTGCCTCTTATAGTAAACTTTCTTCCTGTCTTCTCATGAATGAGCTCCACATGCTCTAAAGACAGAATACGACTCACTGTATGTGGTATGACTGGTTTCTTGGTGAAGACAACTCTCATGCCAGGTGAGAGGCCTTCAGTTGGGACTTTCTTATCCTTCCAGCCTTTAGGTACTTTCTTCCTAGTACCTTTGTACTTAGAGCTTGTTGATGGCTGCCCAACACCAAACTTAAAATTGATGTTTGGGGTTCTAAAAGCTCTGCACAGAAAGATAGGTTGGAACACTAGGTGTCGCATAGTTATCTCTCTTTTATTAGAGGGAGAATTAGGGTGAGGCATCTTGAACAAGATGTGATCCTCCCCTAGTTGAAGAGTCAGTTCTCTGTTAGCCACATCAATGATAGCATTGGTAGTGGCTAGGAAAGGTCTTCCAAGGATGACAGAGTCATCCTCATCCTCTCCAATGTCCAAGACTATGAAGTTTGCAGGGAAGTAGTGGTTTTCAACTTTTACCAAGACATCCTCTACTAAGCCATATGGCTTCTTTATTGTCTTGTCTGCCATCTCGAGTGAGATGTTTGTAGCCTGTACCTCCAAAATTCTCAGCTTTTCCATTACAGAGAGTGGCATGAGGTTGATGCTTGACCCTAGGTCACACAGAGCCTTTTCAAAGGTCATGCTGCTTATGGTGCAAGGAATCAGGAAGCGTCCAGGATTTGGAAGCTTCTGAGGTAGCTTCTGCTGAACTAAAGCATTGAGTTCTTTGGAAAGCAATGGAGGTTCTTCCTCCAAAGGATTTGTACCAAATAGCTTGGCATTCAGCTACATAAGAACTCCTAGGTACCGAGCAACTTGCTCTTCTCTAGTGTCGTCATCCTCATCAGAGGATGAGTATTCATCAGAACTCATGCACTGCAGGAGTGCACTCAAATGAACCTCTATGGTTTTTTTGTGAGCCTTGACTTCCTTTGGTTCTGGGATAGGGGTTTCTTGGGTGGGTATTGAGCACCCAAAAGGTGTACTTTTACTGGCGTTCAACGTAAGCTCTGAAAACTCTTTGGGTGTTGAACGCCCATGCTGTGCACCCTTACTGGCGTTAAACGCCAATTTCTCTATCCTTTTGGGCGTTGAACGCCCAACAGAGATGTCCTTGTTGGCATTCAACGCCAACTCCCCTGGCTAGTTGGGCGTTGAACACCCAGTGAGGGGTTCCTCACTGGCGTTCAGCGCCAGAATGCCTGCCTATTTGGGTGTTGAAATCACAGTGAGGGGTTCCTCACTGGCGTTCAATGCCATAATTCTTGTATGTTTGGGCGTTAAACGCCCAACCAGTGCTCCTTGGCTGGTGAACGCCAGTTCTACTGCCAGGATGGGCGTTGCACGCCCAGTGAGAGGTTCCTTACTGGCATTCAGTGCCAGGCTTGCTGCCAGATTAGGCATTGATCACCCAGTGAAACCTTCTTCACTGGCATTCAATGCCTTCCCAATTTTACCTGATTCAGCCTCAACCTCAGAGGTGATGGCCTTGCACTCTTCTCTTGGGTTCACCTCAGTGTTGCTTGGAAGAGTGTCAGGAGGAGTTTCAGGGATCCTCTTGCTCAGTTGACCAACTTGTACCTCCAAATTTCTAATGGAGGACCTTGTTTCCATTCATGAAACTATGAGTGATAATAGAGAGGCTGGAAACCAGAGTAACTAAGTCAGAAAGGCTCTGCTTAGAGGTTTTCATATTCCCTTGAGATGATGGGAATGGTGGTTGATGAGCGGATATTTTATACGCTTTTTGGGGGTAATTTCATGTAGATTTTAGTATGTTTTAGTTAGTTTTTAATAGATTTTTATTAGTTTTTAGGAAAAGTCATATTTCTGGACTTTACTATGAGTTTATATGCTTTTCTGTAATTTCAGATATTTTCTGGATGAAAATGAGGGAGTTGAGCAAAAATCTGATTTAGGCTGAAAAAGGACTGCTGATGCTGTTGGATTCTGACCTCCCTGCACTCGGAATGGATTTTTTGGAGCTACAATAGTCCAATTGGCGCACTCTAAATTGGGTTAGAAAGTAGACATCTAGGGCTTTCCAAAAATATATAATAGTTCATACTTTGCGCGAAGATAGACGACGTAAATTGACGTTCAACGCCAATTCCATGTTGTAGTCTGGCGTTCAGCGCCAGAAACAGGTTGCAAGTTAGAGTTCAACGCCAGAAACAGGTTACAACCTGGCGTTCAACTCTAGAAACAGCTCAGGCACGTGAGAAGCTTAAGTCTCAGCTCCAGCACATACCAAGTGGGCCCCAGAAGTCAATTTCTGCACTATACATCTTAGTTTACTCATTTTCTGTAAACCTAGGTTACTAGTTTAGTATCAAAACAACTTTTAGAGACTTATTTTGTATCTCATGACATTTTTAGATCTGAATTATATACCTTGTAATTATTTCTGTTTTCCATTCAAACACGCTTGCTCCTATCTAAGATGTTCATTCGCGCTTCACTATGAAGAAGGTGATGATCTGTGACACTCATCACCTTCCTCAATCCATGAACGTGTGCCTGACAACCATCTCCGTTCTACATTAGATTGAATGAGTATCTCTTAGATTCCTTAATCAGAATCTTCGTGGTATAAGTTAGAACATTTTGGCGGTCACTCTTGAGGATCTGAAAAGTCTAAACCTTGTCTGTGGTATTCCGAGTAGGATTCAAGGATTGAATGGCTGTGACGAGCTTCAAACTCGCGATTGTTGGGCGTGATGACAAACACAAAAGAATCAATGGATTCTATTCTGACATGATCGAGAACCAACATATGATTAGCCGTGCTGTGACAGAGCATTTGGGATGGGAAGTAGCCGTTGACAACGGTGATGCCCTATATACAGCTTGCCATGGACGGAGCCTTGTATTTATGAAAGTGAGAAAGCATTATGTTACAGGAATTCAGAGGACAAAGCATCTCCAAAACTCCAACATATTCTTCATTACTGCATAATAAGTATTTATTTCATGCTATTTTACTTTTTACAATTAAAACTAAAAATTATTATTGATATTATATCCTGACTAAGAATAATAAGATCACCATAGCTTGCTTCAAGCCAACAATCTCCGTGGGATTCGACCCTTACTCACGTAAGGTATTACTTGGACGACCCAGTGCACTTGCTGGTTAGTTGTGCGAAGCTGTGAGAAATAGTCCATTAATATTGGCATACACAATTTCGTGCACCAAGTTTTTGGAGCCGTTGCTGGGGATTGTTTGAGTTTGAACAACTGACGGTGAATCTTGTTGCTTAGATTAGGAAAAATTTATCTTTTTGGTTTAGAGTTACTAGAATTGCATTTTCTATTATTCCTTTTTAAAAAAAAATTTCTTTAAACTAATTTATTTTTCTTTATTAATTGTTAGTGTTTTTTTCGTGAGTTTAGTGTCTTGTTGTAAGTTTGGTGTCAATTGCATGCATGTTCTTTGTTTTTCCTTAATCTTCAAATTGTTCTTGTCAATTTTTCTTATTTGAGCTTTGGTTTTTCTTGTTCTGTGTGTTTTCGTGTTTTCCTTGTGATTTTCCAAAATATTAGTTTTCAAAAGTATTTTTTTATATACAATATTAAAACACGTTACATTTATAGCTCAGTTGGCTAGAGCGTTGGCTTATGTTCTTGGTAATTGGGTATCATTCTTTTAAAACTTTTTTTCAAAAATAATTTTTCTTTGATTAAATCTTGTGCCAAACTTTAAGTTTGGTGTTTTCTTGTTAAGATGTTTTCTTGTTAATCTTTCTTTAATTTTCGAAAATTTTATTGTGGTTTTCTAAAAATTTTAAGTTTGGTGTTCTTTCTTTTGTTCTTATTATTCTTTTGAGTCTTCAAAGTGTTCTTGAGTCTTCTAACTATTTTTAAAGCAATTATTCCAAATTTTTTTAAAATTTCGTATTTCATTTTTAAATTTTTAAAATTATAGATTTTTCAAAAATATTCTAAATACTTTCTCTCTCCTCACTTTTTCAAATTTCTTCACAAAATATTTTCAAATTCTTTTTGTTTTTGTTTTTCTTTTATTTTTTATTTTATTTTATTTTATTATTTCGAAACCTCCTCTATAATAATAAAATAAATTCACATCATCTCCCTTTCTCCATTATGGACTTAAATGGAAATGAACAATCCAAAAGGACTCTAGGGTCATATGCTAACCCCACTACTGCTTCATATGGGAGTAGTATCTGTATACCCTCCATTGAAGTCAGTAGCTTTGAATTGAACCCTCAGCTCATTATCATGGTGCAGCAAAGTTGCCAGTATTCTGGTCTTCCACAGGAAGAACCTATAGAGTTTCTGGCACAGTTTTTACAAATTGCTGATATAGTACATGATAAGGAAGTAGATCAAGATGTCTACAGATTGTTACTGTTTCCATTTTTTTGTAAAAGACCAAGCTAAGAGGTGGTTAAATAACCAACCTAAGGATAGCATAAAGACATGGAAACAGCTGTCAGAAAAATTCCTGAATCACTATTTTCCTCCAAAACGGATGACACAGCTAAGGCTGAGCATCCAAGGCTTCAAATAAGAAGATAATGAATCCCTTTATGATACCTGGGAGAGATACAGAGAGATGCTAAGAAAATACCCGTCTAAAATATTTTCAGAGTGGGTGCAGTTAGACATCTTCTGTTATAGGCTTACAGAGAAAGCTCAGATTTCTCTAGACCACTCATCTGGTGGATCTATACACATGAGAAAGACAATTAAAGAAGCTCAAGAGCTTATTGATACAGTTGCCAGAAATCAGCATCTGTACCTAAGCAGTGAACCTTCCATCAATAAAGAGGCTAAAATAGTAACTGCTGAACTCAGTCCTACAGAACAAGTTACTGAATTCAATCAGCAACTGGATTTTCTAACAAAACAGCTAGCCAAATTCAAGGAGATACTACAAGAAACAAGAATGGCTAATATGAATATGGAAATACAGTTGAAGCAAACAGAACAGCAGTTATCAAAACAAATAACAGAAGAGTGCCAAGCAGTTCAATTAAGAAGTGGGAAAATATTAAATACCTCACTTCAAGGCAGCAAGAAGCCAAGAAATGAAAAGAATGCTACTCAAAATCCCTCTGAAGATAGTCAGAGCCCAGAGAGGAATAATTCTGGCGCTCAAACGCCAGAAAATGGGTGGGAAGCTGGCATTGAACGCCCAACCCATGCTCAGTCCTGGTGTTCAATGCCAGAAACAAGCAACAAATTGGTGTTGAATGCCCAAAGGAAGATCAAACGAATTGCCAGAAACACCACTCCAACTTCCACCCCTTGCATTCAAACGCCAGTGGGAGATCAGACACATACAAGTGCTGATAGCAACCCCTCTAAAAAGGCTTCTCAACCCACATCTGTAGGCAATAAACCTACAGCAACTAAGGTTGAGGAATACAAAGCCAAAATGTCTTTTCCTTAGAAACCCCACCAAGCGGAATAGGATAAGCAATTTGCCCACTTTGCAGACTATCTCAAGACTCTTGAAATATAGATTTCGTTTGCAGAGGCACTTGAGCAAATACCTTCTTATGCTAAGTTCATGAAAAAGATCTTAAGTCATAAGAAGAATTGGAGGGAAACTGAAAAAGTTTACCTCACTGAAGAATGCAGTGCAGTCATTCTAAAAAGCTTACATGAGAAGCTTAAAGATCCCAGAAGCTTTATGATACCATGCACATTAGAAGGTACTTGTACCAAGCAAGCTCTATGTGATCTTGGGGCAGGTATCAACCTAATACCTGTATCTACTATCAAAAAGCTTGGGTTGACTGATGAAGTCAAACCAACCCGGATATGTCTCCAACTTACTGATGGTTCCATTAAATACCCATCAGGCGTGATTGAAGACATGATTGTCAAGGTTGGGCCATTTGCCTTTCTCACTGACTTTGTGGTGCTGGAAATGGAAGAGCACAAGAGTGCAACTCTAATTCTAGGAAGACCTTTCCTAGCAACTGGCGAACCCTTATTGACGTCCAAAAAGGGGAAGTAACCCTGAGAGTCAATGAGGATGAGTTTAAGTTGAATGTTGTCAAAGCTATGCAGCATCCAGACTCCCCAAATGACTGCATGAGCATTGATATTATTGACTCTCTGGTAAAAGAGGTCAATATGACTGAGAGTCTCGAATCAGAGTTAGAGGATATCTTTAAAGATGTTCAGCCTGATCTGAAGGAACCAAAAAGAATAATAGAACCTTTGAAAATCTCTCAGGAATGGGAGAAACCTCCCAAACCCGAGCTCAAACCATTACCACCATCCCTGAAATATGCATTTCTGGGAGAAGGTGATACCTTTCCTGTAATCATAAGCTCTACCTTAGAGCCACAGGAAGAGGAAGCATTAATTCAAGTACTAAGGACACATAAGACAGCTCTTGGGTGGTCCATCAGTGATCTTAAGGGCATCAGCCCAGCCAGATACATGCACAAAATCCTATTGGAGGGTGACTCTAAGCCAGTGGTTCAACCACAAAGGCGGCAGAATCCAGCAATGAAGGAGGTGGTGCAGAAGGAGGTCACTAAATTACTAGAGGCTGGGATTATCTATCCTATTTCTGATAGCCCCTGGGTAAGCCCTGTCCAAGTCGTCCCTAAGAAGGGTGACATGACAGTGGTTCATAATGAAAAAAATGAACTGGTTCCTACAAGAACAGTTACAGGGTGGCGTATGTGTATTGATTACANAGAAAGGATCATTTTCCTTTACCATTCATAGACCAGATGCTAGAAAGACTAGCAGGTCATGAATACTATTGCTTCCTGGATGGATATTCAGGTAATAATCAAATTGCAGTAGATCCCCAGGATCAATAGAAAACAGCATTCACATGTCCATCTGGAGTATTTGCATACAGAAGAATGCCATTTGGTCTGTGCAATGCACCTGCAACCTTTCAAAGGTGCATGCTCTCAATTTTCTCTGATATTAACTTTTCAGAGGTGCATGCTCTCTATCTTCTCAGATATGGTAGAAAAATTTCTGGAAGTCTTCATGGATGACTTTTCAGTATTTGGAGACTCATTCAGCTCTTGTCTTGACCATCTAGCACTTGTTCTAAAGAGATGCCAAGAGACTAACCTGGTTTTAAACTGGGAGAAATGTCACTTTATGGTGACTGAAGGAATTGTCCTTGGGCACAAAATTTTGAACAAGGGAATAGAGTTGGATCAAGCTAAGGTGGAGGTAATTAAAAAATTACCACCACCTGCCAATGTTAAGGCAATCAGAAGCTTTCTAGGGCATGCAGGATTCTATAGGAGGTTTATAAAAGATTTTTCAAAAATTGCCAAACCTCTGAGTAATCTGCTAGCTGCTGACACGCCATATATCTTTGATAAGGAGTGTCTGCAGGCGTTTGAGACTCTGAAAGCTAAGCTAGTCACAGCACCAATCATCTCTGCACCAGACTGGACATTACCATCTGAACTGATGTGTGATGCCAGTGACCATGCCATTGGTTCAGTGTTGGGACAAAGGCATGACAAGCTTCTGCACATCATTTACTATGCCAGTCGTGTTTTAAATGACGCACAGAAGAACTACACAACCACAGAAAAAGAGTTACTTGTAGTGGTTCACGCCATTGACAAGTTCAGATCTTATTTAGTAGGATCAAAAGTGATTGTGTACACTAACCATGCTGCTCTTAAATATTTACTCACAAACCAGGATTCAAAACCCAGACTCATCAGATGGGTGTTACTTCTGCAGAAGTTTGATATAGAAATAAGAGACAGAAAAGGGACAAAGAACCAAGTAGCAGATCACCTGTCCCGAATAGAACTAGTAGAAGGGACGTCCCTCCTCTTACTGAGATCTTTGAAACCTTTCTAGATGAGCAAATTTTTGCCATTCAGGAAGCACCATAGTTTGCAGACATTGTAAACTACAAGGTAGTAAGATTCATACCCAAAGAGTACAGTAGGCAGCAAACAAAGAAATTGATCACAGATGCAAAGTATTATCTTTGGGATGAACCATATCTCTTCAAGAGATGTGCAGATGGAGTAATCCATAGATGTGTGCCTAAAGAAGAAGCACAAAAGATCCTCTGGCACTGCCATGGATCACAGTATGGAGGACATTTTGGAAGTGAGCGAACAGCCACAAGAGTCCTCCAATGTGGCTTCTACTGGCCTACTCTCTATAAAGACTCCCGAGTGTTTGTACTTAATTGTGACAGTTGCCAAAGATCTGGCAATCTACCTCACAGTTATGCCATGCCTCAACAAAGGATCTTGGAGATTGAGTTGTTTGATGTATGGGATATTGACTTCATGGGGCCTTTCCCACCATCATACTCAAACACTTATATTCTGGTGGCAGTGGATTATGTATCCAAATGGGTGGAATCTATTGCAACACCCACTAACGATACTAAGACAGTGCTAAAATTCCTCTAGAAACACATCTTCAGCAGATTTGGTATCCCTAGAGTACTAATCAGTGATGGGGGCACTCATTTCTGCAATAAATAGCTTTACTTTGCTTTGGTTCGATATAGAGTTAGCCACAGGGTAGCTACTCCATATCATCCACAGACAAATGGGCAAGCTGAAGTCTCTAATAGAGAGCTTAAAAGAATCCTGGAATGGACTGTGATTAACTGTAGAAGGGATTGGGCAAGAAGCTTGGATGATGCTCTGTGGGCATACAGAACAGCATTCAAGACACCTATAGGAACTTCTCCATACCAGCTTGTATATGGAAAAGCCTGTCACTTGCCAGTGGAACTGGAACATAAGGCCTATTGGGCAAACAGATTCCTAAACCTTGATGCCAAGTTAGCCGGAGAAAAATGATTGCTCCAGTTAAATGAGCTAGAGGAATTCAGACTCAATGCTTTCGAAAATGCAAAAATTTACAAAGAAAAGGCAAAAAGATGGCATGATAAGAAACTGTCATCCAGAGTTTTTGAGCCAGGGCAGAAAGTTCTGCTGTTTAATTCTAGGCTCAGATTATTCCCCGAAAAATTGAAATCCCGGTGGAGAGGTCCATATGTGATTACAAGTGTATCACCATATGGATACGTGGAGCTTCAGGATAATGATTCTAACAAAAAGTTCATTGTTAATGGACAGAGAGTTAAACATTATCTTGAAAGCAATTTTGAGCAAGAATTCTCAAAATTGATACTTGATTAAAGCTCAGTAATAGTCCAGCTAAAGACAATAACGAAGCGCTTGCTGGGAGGCAACCCAGCCATTTACAAAGCTTATTTGTTAATTAATTGAATTTTTAAGGTTTATGTCAATTATCTTCAAGGTAAAATAGCAATTTCTTGAGTTCACAAAAGTTATAGAAGGATTCGCAGGATAAAAGAGCAAAAAGAAAATTCACTGGTGCGAAAAAGCCAGTAAGAGCTGTTTTGGGCATTGAACGCCCAAAAAAAGCATCTACTGGGAGTTCAACGCCAGTAAGGATAGCGATCTGGGCGTTAAACGCCAGAAAGAAGCACCTTCTGGGCGTTTAACGCCAGATTTACAGCGTCCTGGGCGTTCAGAAAAATGCCCAGTGACAAAGGAGTTCCTGGCGTTCAACGCCAGCTAGAAGCAACAGCTGGGCGTTGAACACCCAGGAGAAGCTGTAAATGGGCGTTAAACGCCCAAAACATGCAGCGTTTGGGCGTTTAACGCCAGGATTGTGGGGAGGAGGTAAATTCATTTTTACTTCACAATTTTTTCAATTTTCATATTTCAATTCATGATTTCTTGCATAAACATGTTACAAACTCTCATTCTTCAATTCCAAAAATTTTATTCCTAATTTCTAAAATCCCTTTTTCAAAAATATCAAATGTATCTTAATTCATAAACACAAATCCTTTTTCAAATCCCATCCAACTTCTTTTCAATTTTTTTTTCAAAACTCAATTATCTTTTCAAATTAATCCCAAATCTTTTTTTCTAAAATTCAGATCTATCTTTTTCAAATATCTTCTATATCTTTTCAATTTTCAATTATATCTTTTTTCTATCATATTTATCTTTTACAAATCATATCTTCTATCTTATCTTTCTTCAAAATTTTCGAAAACCCACCCTTCCCTTTAAATCCACATTCGGCCTCTCTCTTCTCCCCAACAATTCGAAAACTAGCTCTCCTTCTATCCCTCTCCTTTCTTTTCTTTTGCTTGAGGACAAGCAAACCTCTAAGTTTGGTGTGTTTATACGTGATCACTAAACCACACCCACTAAGATCATGGCTCTTAAAGGAAAACAACCCACTCCAAGAGGCAAGAAAGAGAGTATTCCAAAACCACTTTGGAATCAAGGGAAGTTCTTAACCAAAGAACATTCAGACCATTACTACAAAATAATGGGTCTAAGGTAGTGATCCCGGAAGTTAAATTCGATCTGAAAGAAGATGAATATCTGGAGATCCAAGAGCAAATTTGAAACAGGAGCTGGGAAATCCTAGCTAATCTTGAAACAAAGGTGGGAAGAAACATGGTTCAGGAATTCTACGCTAATCTGTGGCAAACAGACAGGTAGAGAATATCTGGAACCGCCCTCTATGACTATCGGACCTTGGTCAGAGGAAAGATTGTTCACATCCACCCTGACAAAATCAGGGAGATCTTTAAGCTACCTCAGCTGAAAGATGACCCAGACTCCTTTAATAGGAGAATGATGAGAACAAATAAGGGCCTGGACAAGATTCTAGACGACATATGCATCCCTGGAACCAGGTGGACCACCAGCACCAAGGGCATCCCAAATCAACTCAAGAGAGAAGATCTCAAACCAGTTGCCAGAGGCTGGCTGGACTTCATTGGGTGTTCTATACTGCCCACTTGCAACCGCTCTGAAGTCACCATTAAAAGAGCAGTGATGATACACTGCATCATGTTAGGAAGAGAAGTGGAAGTTCATCAGTTGATTTCGTGTGAACTTTACATAATTGCAAACAAGAACTCCAAAGATACCAAATTGGCTTATCCTAGCTTAATATCTATGCTATGTAAAGATGCTGGAGTAAATATGGGAATAACAGAGTATATCTCAGTTGAGCGACCAATCACCAAAATATCAATGGAAAAATAACAAGTGCATGATGACCCCATCAAGAGGAGAACACATGAATTCCTCCCAGAAATCCCTCAATTTGAATACTGGGAGCATCTTGAAGCATCGGTTACCAAGTTGCAAGAAGCTATGGACCAAATAAAGGAAGAACAGAATAATCAAAATAGCATGCTTTGCAAACTGCTTGGGGAACAAGAAGAGCAAAGGCATGACTTGAAGGAACTGAAGCATCAAAAACTATATCCACTTCCCAAAATAAAGGTTGTTGAGTCCTAATCTTAGGTTTACTTTTGTGATAGTTGTTCTTATAGGAATTTACCTTAGAAGTTATATAGGAGTAGTAGTAATTAAGTATATCTATTTTGATTTTATTTCCAATTAAGCTATAAGTTATTTTTCTCATCATCATCAAACATGAATAAAATAGTAGATTTTTAGAATAAAGAGGCAATATTTTTTTTATGAGTTCTTAATAAGGAAAATTCTAATTATTTATATGTGGTGGCAATACTTTTTATCTTCTGAATGAATGCTTGAACAGTGCATAATTTTGATATTGAATTTTATGAATGTTAAAATTGTTGGCTCCTGAAAGAATGATGAACAAGAGAAATATTATTGCTGATCTGAAAAATCATAAAACTGATTCTTGAAGCAAGAAAAAGCAGTGAAAAAAAAAGCAAAAGAGGTAGAAAAAGCCAATAGCCCTTTAAACCAAAAGACAAGGGTGAAAAGGATCCAAAACTTTGAACATCAATGGATAGAAGGGCCCAAGGAAATAAATCCAGGCCTAAGCGGCTAAATCAAGTTGTCCCTAACCATGTGCTTGTGGCATGCAGGTCCAAGTGAAAAGCTTGAGACTGAGTGGTTAAAGTCGTGATCCAAAGCAAAGGAGTGTGCTTAAGAACTCTGAACACCTCTAATTGGAGACTTTAGCAAAGCTAAGTCACAATCTGAAAAGGCTCACCTGGTTATGTGTCTGTGGCATTTATGTATCCAGTGGTAATACTGGAAAACAAAGTGCTTAGGGCCAAGGCCAAGACTCATAAATTAACTGTGTTCAAGAATCAACATACTAAACTAGGAGAATCAATAATACTATCTGAATTCTGAGTTCCTATGGATGCCAATCATTCTGAATTTCAAAGGATAAAGTGAGATGCCAAAACTGTTCGGAAGTAAAAAGCTACTAGTCCCGCTCATCTAATTAGAATCTGAGCTTCACTTGAAACTCTGAGATATTATTGCTTCTTAATTTCTTTTTATCCTATTTTATTTATCTAGTTGCTTGGGGGCAAGCAACAGTTTAAGTTTGATTTTGTGATGAGCGGATATTTTATACGCTTTTTGGTGGTAATTTTATGTAGATTTTAGTATGTTTTAGTTAGTTTTTAATAGATTTTTATTAGTTTTTAGGCAAAAGTCATATTTCTGGATTTCACTATGAATTTGTGTGCTTTTCTGTAATTTCAGGTATTTTCTGGCTGAAATTGAGGGAGCTGAGCAAAAATCTGATTTAGGCTGAAAAAGGACTACTGATGCTGTTGGATTCTGACCTTCCTGCACTCGGAATGGATTTTTTCGAGCTACAGGAGTCCAATTGGTGCACTCTCATATAGGTTGGAAAGTAAAATCCAGGGCTTTCCAGCAATATATAATAGTCCATACTTTGCGCGAAGATAGACGACGTAAATTGGCGTTCAACGCCAGTTCCATGTTGTAGTCTGGCGTTCAGCGCCAGAAACAGGTTGCAAGTTAGAGTTCAATGCCAGAAATAGGTTACAACCTGGCGTTCAACTCCAAAAATAGTCCAGGCACGTGAGAAGCTTAAATCTCAACCCCAGCACACACCAAGTGGGCCCCAGAAGTTGATTTCTGCACTATCCATTTTAGTTTACTTATTTTCTGTAAACCTAGGTTACTAGTTTAGTATAAAAATAACTTTTAGAGACTTATTTTGTATCTCATGACATTTTTAGATCTGAATTATATACCTTGTGATGGCATGAGTCTCTAAACTCCATTGTTGGGGGTGAGGAGCTCTGCAGCGTCTCGATGAATTAATGCAATTATTTCTGTTTTCCATTCAAGCACGCTTGCTCCTATCTAAGATGTTCATTCGCACTTCATTATGAAGAAGGTGATGATTCGTGACACTCATCACCTTCCTTAATCTATGAATGTGTGCCTGACAACCACCTCCGTTCTACATTAGATTGAATGATTATCTCTTAGATTCCTTAATCAGAATCTTCGTGGTATATGCTAGAATATTTTGGCGGCCACTCTTGAGGATCCGGAAAGTCTAAACCTTGTCTGTGGTATTCCTAGTAGGATTCAAGGATTGAATGGTTGTCATGAGCTTCAAACTCGTGATTGCTGGGCATGATGACAAACGCAAAAGAATCAATGGATTCTATTCCGACATGATCGAGAACCAACAGATGATTAGCCGTGCTGTGACAGAGCAGTTGGACCATTTTCACTGAGAGGATGGGAAGTAGCCATTGACAACGGTGATGCCCTATATATAGCTTGCCATGGACAGAGCCTTGCATTTATGAAAGTGAGAAAGCATTATGTTGTAGGAATTCAGAGGACAAAATATCTCCAAAACTCCAACATATTCTTCATTACTGCAAAATAAGTATTTATTTCATTCTCTTTTACTTTTTACAATTAAAACTAAAAATTATTATTGATATTATATCCTGACTAAGAATAATAAGATAACCATAGCTTGCTTCAAGCCAACAATCTCCATGGGATTCGATCCTTACTCACGTAAGCTATTACTTGGACGACCCAGTGCACTTGCTGGTTAGTTGTGTGAAGCTGTGAGAAATAGTCCATTAATATTGGCATACACAATTTCGTGCACCAGTGGTCTATTGTTGAACCTATTCTGGTTCTTTCCACCTTAATTGTTATTGAAGCCTTATTGAAGCTTCTGTTGATCCTTCCATGAAAGGTTAGGATGGTTCCTCCATGAAGGGTTGTAGGTGTTTCCATAGGGTTCTTCCATGTAATTCACCTCCTCCATGGTGGGTTGATCAGGATCATAAGCTTCTACTTCAGAAGAAGCTTCTTGAGTACTGCCAGCTGCAGTTTACATTCCAGTCAGATGCTGAGAGATCATATTGACCTGTTAGGTCAAGATCTTATTCTGAGCCAATATGGCATTTAGAGTATCAACTTCAAGAACTCCTTTCTTCTAAGAGGTTCCATTGTTTACAGGATTTCTTTCAGAAGTATACATGAATTGGTTGCTTGCAACCATCTCAATGAGTTCTCATGCTTCTGCATGCGTTTTCTTCAAGTGAAGTGATCCACCTGTAGAGCTGTCCAATGAAATTTTGGACATCTTAGACAGACGATCATAGAACACGCCTATGATAGACCATTTTGAGAGCATGTCAGGAAGACATCTCCCGATCTATTGCTTGTCTTTTTCCCAAGCTTCATAAAGGGATTCACCTTCCCTTTGTCTGAAGGTTTGAACTTCCACTCTAATTTTGCTCATCCGTTGAGGAGGAAAAGAATTTTGCCAGAAAAGCATTAACCATCTTTTCCCAAGAGGTTAAGCTCTCTTTTGGTTGAGAATCCAACCATATCTTAGCTCTGTCTTTTACAGCAAAGGGAAAGAAACTGATGTGGATCTTCCATTAGATGTCCATGAAACTTGCAGTTCTGTTGTAGAAGAGAGACTAACAGAGGTAGGCATGGTGAAGTCACCAAGAACCTTTCTGGCATCTCCTTCAGGTTCGGCCATATCCTCAATCTCTTGTTCAAGATTTTTTGAAAGGTTTTCTTCTGTAGTGTTGTGCTCTAGCTTGTTGTAAGCTTTTCTTTAAAGTCTTTTCAGGTTCAGAATCAAGATCAAAGAGGGGTTCTTTATCCCTGTTCCTGGTCATAAAGAAGAAAAGAAAGAAAGGAAGCTTCTATGTCTGATTTGAGTATAGAAGGCTCACAGTGAGATGTGAAGAAAGAAGAAGAAGATAGAAAAGTAAAGATGGAAGATGAGAGAGAAGAAGAATACTTTGATAATAGGAGAAGATGAGTTCGAATAAATAGAAATAGAAAAGAGAAGAATTAGAAATAGAAAAGATAAATAAGAATTAAATTATTTTTGTTTTTATTTTATTTGTTAATTATTTTCAAAAATTAAGGTTAACAAATTAAAAAGAATTGAAAATTAGTTATTAAATTTTTGAAAAAGAGGAGAGAGAAATAGAAGAAGTGTTTTTGAAAATTAGAAAAGGAAAGAATTAGTTAGAAAATTTTGAAAAAGAAGAGAGAAGATAAGTAATTAATTAAGAAAGATTTAAAAACAAGATAAGATAAAAGATAAGAAAATATTTGAAATTAAAATTGTAATAAGATAAGAAAAGATAAAATAAAAAATAAAAAGATTTAAAAGAGATTTGATTTTAAAATTTGAAATTAGAAAAGATAAGATAGGAATTTAAAATTTGATTTTGAAAAAGATTTAATTTTAAAGTTTGAATTTTGAAATTTGAATTTTGAAATTTGAATTTTGAAATTTGAATTTTGAAATAAGATAAAATTTTGAAAAAGATAAGATTTTTTATTTTGAAAAGATTTGACTTTTGAAATTTAAATCTAAGATAAGATAAGATAAGATAAAAATTTTGAAATTAAAATCTGATTTTTGTTTGAAAATTTTTGAAAATTAATTTAAAATAAAGATAGAAAATATTTTTTATTTTTGAATTTAATGAGAAAAGAGAAAAACAAGTGAAAGACACAAAACTTAAAATTTTTAGATATAGCACCCCAAGTTTTCAAAATTTTGAAGGAAAAACACAATGGGACACCAAACTTAAAAATTTTAAGATCAAAATACAAGGAAAAACAAGAACACTTCGAAGATTAAAAAGAACACCAAGAACAAGACTCAAGAAATTTAAAGAACACAAGAACTTGCAAAGAACACCAAACTTAAAATTTTTGAAAACCAAACATAAAATTTTCAAAAAAAAAAATAAAAGACAAACACAAAAAGACACTAAACTTAAAGATTGAAACAAGACTTAAACAAAAAGACACAAATTTTGAAACTTTTTAGAAAAAGGACTCAAAATTTCAAAAATTTAACCAAGAAAATAAATAAAAAGACTCAAACCAAAAACAAAAATTAAACACATAAAGCTAAGGATTCTTGAAAATAAAAATTTTTTTGAAAAAGGTTTTTGAAAAAGTTTTAAAATTTTTGGAAAGGAAATAGAAAACAGATGAGACTCAAACCAAGAACAAAGATTAAACAAAGAAAAGAAAAATATTTTTGAACAAGTTTTTAAATTTTTTGAAAAAAAGAAGAAGAGAACAAAAATAAAAGACTTGAATAAAATAAAAATTACCTGATCTAGGGAACAAGATAATCCGTCAATTTGTCCAAACTCGAACAACCCCTGGCAATGGTGTCCAAAACTTGGTGCACGAATCCCCACACTCCGTACAGCTATACCAGTAAGTGCACTGGGTCATCCAAATAATACCTGAACGAGTCAAGGTCGATCCGACAAGGATTGTGGTTTGAACTAAGCTATGGTTATCTTGCAGGTCTTAGTCAGGTGAATCAGAAGGTTGTTGGATTGAGGCAAGGGTAATCAGTAATAGGAATACGGTAAAGGATTGGAGTTGCTATGTCTTTCTGAATTAACTTTGGATTACTGTCTCCTTTGCTTGTGAGTGATTTCTTCTATGACAAGTTGTATGTGATCAACACCATTGTTCGTGGTTATCAATCTCCTCTGCTTTAGATCAAACGCCATTGGCCGTGGTCATCCAATCTGAATGAGGGTGAAGCTCTAGCAATTCATTCTCTTGGCGATCCCACTCAAAACGCCACAGACAAGGTCAAATCTTTCGGATCAGAGAATGCTGCTCCTTTGGGTTCTAGCCTCTACCACAAAGACTCTAATCGCCCCAAAAATTGGCTGAACTGGTGTCTCGAGAAGTCCCCAACAAAGTTGTGGATTAGCCGTCTGAGAGATGTATAATCAAGCTGGCAGTTCGCGCTTTCTAGTCACGTATTCACACGAACCTAAGTAGATACGGGTGGTTATTAGGCACGCGGTCCTAATATGATGAACAGAGCTGATTGTCAATGATCATCATGTTCACCATGTTGAAGAATGAATATATATCTTAGAATTAAATTAAACTTGAATCGAAGAGAAACAGTAATACTTTTATTAATTCATAGGACTCAATAGGGCTCCTCCCCTCAACCTAGGAGGTTTAGAAACTCATACTGATAGAAAATACAATATGGTAAACGAAAATAATGTGTAAAGTGGCCAAAGATAAAAAAATTCTTAAAAAAGAGTGATCTTCTACTTTAAATACTAAACTAATGACTAGTAAGGGTAAAATAGTCTTTTTAGTGCTAAAATCCACTTCTGGGGCCCACTTGGTGAGTGTTTGGGCTGAGCTTTGATAAGATCCACGTACTATGAGGTCTCTAGGGCATTGAACACTGGCTAAAGGGCCCTCTTTGGGCATTTGGACGCTGGTCTCTACTCCTTGGGCGCTGGACGCCTGGAAGGGGGCAGGAGGCTGGTGTTGGATGCCAATTTTGGGCCTTCTAATCTGAAGCAAAATATAGACTATTATACATTTATGAAAATCTCTGGAAGTCAGCTTTCCATAGCCATTGAGAACGCTCCATTTGAACTTTTGTAGCTCTAGAAAAGCTCTTCTGAGTGCAAGGAGGTCAGATCCAGACAGCATCTGCAGTGCTTTCTCTGTCTCTGAATCAGACTTTTGCTCTAACTCCTCAATTTCAGCCAGAAAATACCTGAAATTGCATAAAAATACACAAACTCATAGTAGAATCCAAAAATATGAATTTAACACTAAAACATATAAAAACTTAATAAAAACTAAACAAAACATACTAAAAACTGTATGAAAATGATGCCAAAAAGCGTATAAAATATCCACTCATCATAGTTCTTCCGGAGCCTTCAATCATTTTTGCGCTACCAACAATCATACTTACATTTTTTTTCTTTGTAACAAGAGAGACAAAATGTATTTTATCTCTAAGTATTGTATGTGTTGAAACACTATAAGCGAGACATATTTCTTCATTGTTGAATTTGAGCAAAGCGTGAGAAATATCTATATATTCATTAAGAAAATAAATTACCATTAATAAAGAAAAAATACAAAAGTTTCAAAAATAAATAAAAACTACAACCCAAAGAGAAAAACTAACTATGAAGAAACAAAAACATCTAAAAAATTATAGATTTCTAATTAACGTTCTTCTAAAAGATATTTGATTCATCTAAATGAGTAACCTCACTTAGGTCACCAAAATGAGTTGGTTTAGACTTGCATAGGTTGCTAATGTCAAGGATGTCATCAAGGTCTGCAAAGATATCATCAATGGATTTCAATTCCATTTCAACACCATTAGCTTCAACTTCATCTCTTTGTATTGTCAAATTGACAAAGTGTTCAGTGGTACGGCATATACGTGACCAATGACCTTTTAATCCATATTGGTAGCACAAAATTTGTATATTGTGGCTCGGAGCATGTTTATCATATTTATTCTACTTTTGGCTATGAGTAGGAACCCTATTGTTCCATTTGCCACGTCCATGTCCACGACCACGACCACGATTTTAACTGTTATTCTGACCATAATTTCTTTTATGTTCACGAGATGCCGCATTCACTTCAGGAAAAGCAGTTGAACTGGTAGGTCAGACTTCATGTTTTTTCATTAACAATTCATTATTTGGTTCTACCAATAGGAGACAACCTATTAGATCAGAATACCTTTTGAAACCCTTTTCACGATACTATTATTGTAGCAGCACGTTGGAAGTATGGAATGTGGAAAAATTTTTTCCATTAAGTCCTTATCGATGACTTCTTGACCACACAATTTCAGTTGCGAACTTATTTTAAAAAGTGCAGAATTTTATTCACAGACTGTTTTAAAATCTTTCAGCCTTAAATGTATTCCCTCATAACGAGCTTTAGGCAATAATACAGTCTTTTGGTGTTCATACATTTCTTTCAAATTTACTCATAATTCTTGTGGATTTTTAACAGTCAACTATTCTACTTTCAACCCTTCATGAAGGTGATGACATAGAAAAATAAATGTCTTAGCCTTATCTTCGCTTGAGGATTCTAGTTCTTTCCTTGTATTATCTCCAAACTTTTTGGATACCAAATGAGTTTCAACATCAAGTGTCCATTCTAAATAATTAAATCAAGAGTGGCAAATTCAAGCTTTTGCAAATTTGACATAATAGATCTATTAACAAAAATAAATAAAAGCAAGTAAATACCTAAGAATAATAATATTAACAATTCATATAAAAGGAAAGAAAGACAAGTAAAAGAAGAAAAATAAATCAATTTGTTTCAAAAAATTGATAAAATATATTATTCTTTTTAAGATAATAAAAATAAATTATTAAACTTATGCATTCATTGCTGAGAATGTAAATAAATTTGTGATAATAGCACTCTTAAAATAAATTATTTATCATATATGTAACACCCTAATATACAGAATGAAATCAGTTTGACAACAATATTTCCTATCTCTTCCAAAATATACATCAAAGCCTCTATAGGCAAGTTTTCCAAAATGATAAATGCATATAAGTAAGTTTTTCAAAATAAATACGGAGAGATTCTAAGCAAAAGTAAAACAGGGGTCCAATGATCTTCGCCATCTTTCAGATGAATCACAGCTCACTGCTGAGCTCCAGGACCTGCATCCGAAAAACAAGAGATATATACGGAACTCACTAAGCATCCATAGGTTTCCAGTACGGTAAAACTGCCAAATAAATACAATGCACTATAATAGGAACTCACTAAGCATCCTATGCTTCCTTTGTAACACCCTACCATACAGAGTCTTATGCTTAAGTCATAATTCAAAGATGGCAAGGTATTACGACCTCTAAAATAAAAGTTTAGTACATATAGTAGTATGAATGATTGATTATAACTAGGAGCCTTTGTAGAAAAAGGGGTAAACAAAAACCGCAACTCGAAAGCGCAACACTCCGATCGATAGCGTAACGAATAAGGATAACCAACGCGTGATTATATATATACAAAGGAGTGTCAAAAACAGGAATATCAAGACTCAAGATCCGGCTGCGAAGATATCCGGTCCGAGCATAACAATATATACATATGATAAAAATAAGGAAAACCCCAAGGAAACCCAAAGGGACACCAATACATAAAACCTATTCTCCAAAATTCTCCCATAAGAGGAGTCATCACAGTCTGTATTATTTAATGGAGATAAAAGTAT
>NC_029774.3:106306448-106307241 GCF_000817695.3 Arachis duranensis | reverse complement strand
CTTCCCTTTCCAATTCCTTCAGACCTCCCAACCACCAGCAGGAGTATAATGTAGCAAACACAGTTATATCAAACAAGAAATATACAAATAGGAACAAATAAGGCATTTAGACTATTAGCAAGTAATATGCAGTCAAATAGGCAATCTCAAACAATTCATATAGTATGCATATGATGAATGCCTGTCCCTAGTGGCTGATGATATCATCTTGTCGGTTATAGAGCCAACCCGACAAGTCCTGGTCGCTAACCATTGGACTGTCCCTCTATCATGCATCCCCAACTCGAGTTATACTCGTCATAAACTTGATCATAATCATGATCTATATCCATCACCCTCAATGGTGAATATATACGGGGGCGAGCTCATCCGGGTCTTTCACAGTGCCCGGCCACACTTACGACATAGAGTCAGCAGAGTATCAAGTCTCAACCTGGAGCACGTGGTGGCTAGCCACTGCTACTACCCAGGGAAACTCGTATCTCAGATAGTGGAAGTGCAAATCACAATTATCAATAATTCAGCATAAACACGCATGAATTCTCATCCATGGATCAACATCCATATCAGCCATCCGGCTCACGATTCAGTCCAGAACCAACCAATATTCATATCATACACAGCCATTCCGGCTCACGGTTAAATCCATAACCAGCCAATATTCATAGCATACACAACTATTCCGGCTCACGGTTCAATCCAAAACCAGCCAATTCATAAACAATTACAGCCCTTCGGCCAATGGCATAACAAGCACTTCCACCACCATCCTCCACATCTCACATAATCATCA
>NC_029774.3:106300846-106302640 GCF_000817695.3 Arachis duranensis | reverse complement strand
TGTTACTGTGGTTGGTTGCTTCCAATCCATCATAGCCTCCACCTTAGTTGGATCTACGGCTATTCCCTTCTTACTCACCACATGGCCCAAAAACTTCACCTCACTCTTCCAAAACTCACACTTTGACAGTTTTGCATAGAGTTTCTTCTCCTTTAGAATCTGCAACACGGTCCTCAAGTGTTCCGCATGCTCTTCTTTAGTCTTGGAATAAATCAGTATGTCATCAATGAAGACAACAACGTATTTATCCAAAAACGGACGGAAAACTCTATTCATGTAATCCATAAATACTGCAGGAGCATTCGTCAACCCAAAAGACATTACAGTGTACTCGTAATGACCATAACGAGTCCTAAAAGCGGTCTTAGGGATATCCTCACCCCTCACCCTTATCTGGTGATAACCGGATCGCAAGTCGATCTTGGAGAAAACTCCAGCTCCTTGTAACTGATCCATGAGATTATCAATTCTCGGTAATGGGTACTTATTCTTTATTGTAACCTTGTTCAGTTGCCTGTAATCCACACAGAGCCGCATACTCCCATCCTTCTTCTTCACCAGTAACACTGGAGCACCCCACGGAGAGACACTTGGTCGTATAAAATTCTTTCCCAACAAATCCTCTAACTAAGACTTTAGCTCGTTCATCTCTAACGGTGACATCCTGTAAGGAGCACTTGAGATTGGTCCCGCCCCGGGTACCAACTCAATAGCAAACTCAACCTCTCGGTTAGGTGGAAACTCATCAATATCATCAGGAAACACTTCCGGAAACTCACACACAACTAGAATCTGTTCCAACCTTTGATCATCACCCGAAACACCCGCGGCTAACAACAGGATACCCTGACATTCGGTTCCAGAACAGTTCACCATCATTGAATTCAAGTAATAATTATTTACCACGACCGGCCCTTCTGTATCTTCCGGCATAAAGTACACCGACTTTGTAGAACAATCAAGCAGGACATGGTTCTTAGATAACCAGTCCAATCCCAAGATAAGATCAAGACCGATCATCGGCAAGCAGATTAAATTATGAACAAAATCACGCTGCTTGAACCTAAAGGTGACTTCCAGGCATCCTAGCCTAGTTACCATGGCTTCATGGGTAGCATTGTACACTCTTAGATCATATCCTAAAGTTACAATCTTCAATCCTAACTCATGGGCTTTCTCAAATGCAATAAATGAATGTGATGCTCCCGAATCAAATAAAGCATTTAAGGTTTGACCAGCTATTTCACAGTTACCTCTAATGAGTGTCTCAGATCCCTCAGCTCCTACAGCTGAAGTGGTGAACACCCGACCAGTCTGTTGTGCCTTCCCAACACCTTGTTTCTGCCTTTCCGGACAACTTGCGGCTTTATGCCCCGCTTTTCCGTAATTGTAGCACAAACCCCATCCGGTCTTGCATGGTGCTCCCGGATGGTGACCCCCACACCTAGTACAAGCTTGATCATTCTGAGGCTGCTTCCCATACTTCTTCCCTTGGAAATTGTTGTTGTTGTTGGGCCTCCTGAAAGAGCTTCCCCTCTTGAAAGACGGACCTCTAGGTGCAAAACTCTTCCCTCGGTTCTGTGGGAATGATCCTCTGTGAATCCCTTTCTCAGCAATTGCCCTTTTCACACACTCCTCAGCAACCCTACACTTGTTTACCAGCTCGGAGAAGGTCCTAATCTCCATTGGTCCCACTGAACTGAAAATATCACTCCGGAGTCCTCCTTCATACTTAACACACTTCCATTCCTCATATTCCACCGGAGTCCCTTGGCACATACGAGAGAACCTGAA
>NC_029774.3:106299725-106300659 GCF_000817695.3 Arachis duranensis | reverse complement strand
GCTTCACCTGTGAGCATATAGGTAGCAAACTCGACACGCTGCCCTTCAGGTACCACTTGTGCTTGCAGTGCTCGCTCTATAGCCTGAAACCATGTATCAGCCTCAGTCGGACTAGTAGTTCCCTTGAACTTAGGTGGATTAACCTTCAAAAAGTTTGCCAGTGTCATCGGGCCCTGATCTCCACCTCCATCATTACCATGGTTGTTCATCTGTTGACCAAGAGCCTCAGCAGTGGCTTGCATAGCAGCAGCCATGTTCTCCAACGCAGTCGTAAAGTTCACCGGGTCATTAGGGTTATGCTCCGGCGCACGAGCATTCGTACGACCTCTCGCACTACCTCTACCGCGTCCACGAGGCGCCATCTGGTTCCTATACATACCAAACAATCGATATTAAGTTGATCAGTCTCAATATCAGAAGTCTAGTACTTCAAAGTCCCAAATGCAGGCTCATGAACGTTTATGCCAATTATATCAAGCAGATATACTAATAGCACATAACACACACACAGAGAATGCACATAAGCATAATCAGTCCATCCCTCAGGCTCTACAGGAACGAACTGCTCTGATACCATAATGTAACACCCTACCATACAGAGTCTTATGCTTAAGTCATAATTCAAAGATGGCAAGGTATTACGACCTCTAAAATAAAAGTTTAGTACATATAGTAGTATGAATGATTGATTATAACTAGGAGCCTTTGTAGAAAAAGAGGTAAACAAAAACCGCAACTCGAAAGCGCAACACTCCGATCGATAGCGTAACGAATAAGGATAACCAACGCGTGATTATATATATACAAAGGAGTGTCAAAAACAGGAATATCAAGACTCAAGATCCGGCTGCGAAGATAACCGATCCAAGCATAACAATATATACATATGATAAAAAAATAAGGAAAACCCCAAGGAAACCCAAAGGGACACAAA
>NC_029774.3:106298498-106298741 GCF_000817695.3 Arachis duranensis | reverse complement strand
ACAAGTTACCTCATTCACTAGCCCTTTTCTAATAGCTAGGCATATCATAATGATTTAAGATATAAGTGGTGAGATCGGAGGCTTAGAAGTATGAGATTTGGCTTTTAAAACTCAAAAATCAACTTTGGGATGAAAACAGGGCCACGCGTACGCGCACTCCATGCGCACGCGCGGATGGCCTCAAAAACTTCATCGACGCGCAAGCGTCAAGCACGCTAACGCGTGGATTAAAAATTTGCCAAT
>NC_029774.3:106287013-106297428 GCF_000817695.3 Arachis duranensis | reverse complement strand
CAAAATACACTAGGGTTGAGAATCTTACCACACCCAAGGTCCAAGGAGACAAGATTAACCTTCTCCTTCAAGAGAGTTGGGTCCTATAACATCAAAGAACCCAAAATCTCAACATTTCACCCATAAAACTCGAAAATAAGGGCTGAGATTTCGAACAGCAACACGTGGCTTACCTCAAGATTGGTTGTATGGGTTTTGTAGAGCTCTCCGCGGTGAACGCGTGGCCACAAACGGAGCGGCAATCGGAGCTCTAGATCAAAAGTTATGGTGGTTTGAAGATCAACCAAGGGAGAGAACTTGAGAGAGTGTTCTTCCTCCCTTTCTCTCTAATTTCAGCTTGTGTGTGTAACAAATAAGGAGAGAGAGTGCTGAAAACTAGGGTTTTGGTTAAGTTATATTGGGCCAAGGGCCCACTTTGGGTCCAATTGGCCCGGTTTGGCCCGTTCGGTCCAATCTTGGTCCGAATTCTATAAAATTGGTACCAAAATTCTCGTCTCAATCTCCTCTATCACATTTAGCCATAAAAATCACATTTTTGGCTTTCCAGAATAAATTCTCATTTATGGGTTAATTAGCCGTTAATTAACCGGGTTTTACATCCTTTCGTCAAATGTTCATCCTAGGTTCTCATTAATCCATAAATAGGTAACTGTCATAAGGGAATACAAAATCTAATTCATCTTTCTCATCTTTCCCAATTTTTTAACATAACAGAACCAGAATCATAAGCAGAACCATCACCAGCTATTTTTTCTGAGTAATTCTATATCAATACCCTATATCTTCACCTGGAGCAAGTGAAATCACTTCACTGCGTCTACCCAGGGAGCTCAAGTCATCTCGTTCAATATTCTTCATTGTTAACCAATTATCTCGTCATCTTATTTCAACAAGGACAGCCCTCAGCGTCAACTGACACCAGCATGAGGGACCTTTCAGTTGTACAAACACAAGCAATGCAGACAAGTAAAACACAAGTAGATACAAGTAAGGTAAATAGCACATAATCACATAGTATGGCATATTCAATTAGGCAAACCAAATACAAATAAGCAAATCCAAACAAATCAAACATATGCAAATGATGTATGCCTGTCTTATGGCTGACGATATCTTCTATCGGTTATATAGCCAACCCGACATGTCCTGGTAGCTAACCATTGGACAGTTCCTGCAAGCACGCATCCCCAAGCTCAAAATAAAAATTTATTCAATACATATATATATCCATAGGGGAGAGTTCATCTGGAAAGGTATAAGTGTCCAGCCACACTTTTGATGCAAGGTCAACAAAATCTCGGATCTCAACCTGGAGTAAGTGGAGCCGACCCAGCATCTATCCAAGGAAATCTAAAACTCAGATATTTTCTCAAATCTCGAATTATTCTCGACTGGGAGCAAGTGGGGGCTAACCACTGCATCTGCCCTAGGAGACTCAAACCGAACCCGGAGCAAGTAGATCATCGCCGCTGCATCTACCTAGGCAGGTATATTAAATTTAGAATCAATCTCAGATAATAATCTCATATTCATTACCATTCTCATCATCAATCTCATAATCACCATCATTCTCTTTATCAATCTCGTAATCATTATCATTCTCACTTAGCATCTTGTTCTTTTCTTTCAATCTTACTAACTCAACTCATTTGGCTTTATTCCTAACTCTCCGTCCTCAATTCCACCGGCTCTAGAATTGTATCAAAATTTATAAAGGTTTAGGAGACCAAAAAAATTGTTAAAAGCCATAAAAACACATTTTTTCAAATTTTCGGAGGTGTCCATACGCATACATGTAGTGTGCGTATGCACAGGTTGAAACTTGGGTGTCCACATATGCATGCAAAGGCCCTCATACGCGTACACCCAATTTTGGACAATACTGCGTATGCATGTAGTGTCCGTGTACGCGAAAGCACTTGGCAGAGACCAATACCTGCGTATGCACATGATAATGAGAATTATGTCGGTCTAGAAATTCACAATATAGAATCTCTTCGTTGCAAGCATAGCCTAGACCGACAAGAAATCCCCACTATCAAAGTTTTATTTTTTCCAAATTCAAATTATAACCGATAGTAGTTAAACCTTGGGTCGTTCTTCCTAGGAATGCAATTGAAATGTCACGCTCTTGATTGTGAGGAAAAAAGGGTTTTGCATCAAAGAACGAAAGATTAAAAGACCCAATAAATAAAGAACTAAGAAATTATCAAAATTATAATTGATGCAAGTAAAAGGAATATGAGATCAAAACATAGTGAAATTTCTAGAAATGCATAAAGAGCCTTGACTTAGGAATGAGAATCCAAGGAATCCTATCATCGTCATAACCACAACTATGGCAACTATGATGAGTCAATCTCGCTTAGGCAACCCCTAATATCGAGGAGTAGGTCAACCAAGCATAATTGACCTTGATCCATAAGTCATAGCTAACTTACCAAATTAATCGGTAAAAAGCTAACATCTATGGATACAAGAGTCAACTAACTACCCAAGAGTTATCACTAAATGACATCATGACTCTAGTATCGTAGAAACTCAAATCCCAAGCCAAGGTGTGAAGATCTACTCAAAATTAACAAGTGGCATTTTTGCAAACACTTGGTGGGCATAAAACCAAAACATGGGAAATTGCAAAGGAAAAAAAGAAAACTATATCCAAACTATTCACAAAATCAACAATCAACATGCAATCAAGTAATATAAACCATAAAAGACAAAATTCATCAATCAAAACTACTTCAAGAACTTAAAATTGCAAATATTAACAAAGTACTTGAACCAAAGGAAAATGAGAGTAAAGATGATGTAATTAAAGAGAAAATTGAGAGTACTAACAATAAAGATGAGCGAAATCCAAGATCAAAACTTACTATAAAATGCTACAATGGAAATTTAATAAACCCTAAGAGAGAATTTGCTTATCTACACTACTCCTACTCCTATGGAAGCTTCCTACTACTAATGAAAACTAACTAAAACCTAATGTAAGCTAATCTTTATAAGTGGTCATTCCCCTTTCATATAACACTCCCATTCAACATCAAACCTTCCGAAATTGGGCCAAAAACCCCCAAAATTTGAGAGGGACTTGTGCGTACGCACAGATGTGTGCGCACGCACACTTTGCTAAATGTTCACTTATGCGTACGCACAGAGGATTGTGCACACGTACACCAGCCGATTTCCTTCTTGTGCGCACGCACACTTGCTTGTGTGCACGCACACTTGACTGTATGTGCTTTTCCTTGTTTTCTTCATGTATTCTCCCTTGTACATACTTTCTTCCATTTTTTTCTAGCCAATCTTGCCTCTAAGGCATGAAATCTCTCAATTATCACGGTATTGAATGGCATAAAAGTGGGATTAAAATGATTAATTTAAGCACAAAAATGCATGTTTTCATATTTAGGTTCAATTTAGGGATAAAACACAAAAGTATGCTATTTTAGTGATTAAATGTGAGTTTATATGATGAAATCTGTCCAAATCAAGTCAAAATATCTCATCAAATATGGACTCATCAATTTTCCCACACTTAAACAATAGCATGTCCTCATGATAAACCAAACAAGGAGAATGATCAAAGGGTAATAACTTATTGAATGCAACTATCTATATGCATGCAAGTATACTATATAATATCTATACCTATCTATCTATAGTATCTTATTGAATTTGGTGAAAACAGGCCAACAAATTTCCAAGCAAGCATATAGACATATAGGGGTAAGCAAAGAAGTAGCTCAATGCAATCACAATCTAGATAATTGATTCAACTTATAAAAATAAAGTGACTTGCAAGAATACATGATAAGAGAGGTGGAGACATAGAATTGAGTGATCAAACCCTCACTAGGTGTGTATACACTTTACTCGCTCGGTGTTTAGGGTTTATTCACTCAAGTTTCCTCTAATCATGCTTTCAAGGATTTGCTTTTCATCTAACAATCAACAAACAATGTAATGCATGAATGCAATTGTCATGAGGACTACATAGGGTTATAATGGGGCTAGGGTTAAGGTGGGATAAATATGGCTAAGTGGACTAAATTGAATCATTGATTAGTTTAAGTATCCAAATCGACCTTTACCAATCCAATAACAAAAATATACAATCCTAACCTTCCATAATCTTATTTTACACACATTCATATATGCTCTTTGGTACACGAAATTGCAATCGCACTTGCAATTTCGTACAACTAACCAGCAAGTGCACTGGGTCGTCCAAGTAATACCTTACGTGAGTAAGGGTCGATCCCACGGAGATTGTCGGCATGAAGCAAGCTATGGTTACCTTGTAACTCTTAGTCAGGAGATTAATAATGAAAAAGGTTTTTGTTTGCAACGTAATAAAAGAGCATGAAATAAAAGGTACTTGTGATTCAGTAATGAAGAACAGGTTGGAGTTTTGGAGATGATCTGTCATCTGAATCTCTGCTTTCCTACTGTCTTCTTCTTCACACACGCAAGGCTCCTTCCATGGCAAGTTGTATGTTGGCGGATCACCGTTGTCAATGGCTACCATCCGTTCTCTCAGTGAAAAAGGTCCATGTACATGGCTAATCATCTATCGGTTCTCACTTATGTTGGAATAAGATCCACTGATCCTTTTGCATCTGTCACACGCCCAACATTCATGAGTTTGAAGCTCGTCACAGTCATCCCTTCCCAGATCCTACTCGGAATACCATAGACAAAGTTTAGACTTTCCAAATCTCAAGAATGTTGCCAAATGATTCTAGCTTATACCACGAAGACTCTGGTTGCACCAATTCAAGCAGTCTGTTGTCAGGAGAGATACTCAAATTCGTGAACCAGGAACCCAAGAGATGCACATTCAATATAAGGTAGAACGGGAGTGGTTGTCAAGCACGCGTTCATAGGTTGAGAATGGCAATGAGTGTCACAGATCATCACATTCATCATGTTGAGATGCGAATGAGTATCTTAGAATGGAAACAAGCGTGTTTGAATAGAAAACGAAAGTAATTACATTAATCTATCGAGACACAGCAGAGCTCCTCACCCCCAACAATGGAGTTTAGATACTCATGCCGTAGAGATACAATGTAAAACATGAAAGTGTCATGAGGTACAAAATAAATCTCTAAAAGTAGTTTTTATACTCAACTAGTAACCTAGGTTTACAGAAAATGAGTAAACTAAGATAGGTAGTGCAGAAATCCACTTCTGGGACCCACTTGGTGTGTGCTGGGGCTGAGCATTGGAGCTTTCACATGCATAGGCTATTCCTGGAGTTAAACGCCAGCTTTGGTGCTAGTTTGGACGTTTAACTCCAACTTTTATGCCAGTTCTGGCATTTTGACGCCAAAAAATGGGCAGAGAGCTGGCGTTTTGACGCCATTTTACATTGTTAAAACTCGCGCAAAGTATGGACCATTATATATTGCTGGAAAGCCCTGGATGTCCAATTTCCAACGCAATTGAGAGCGTGCCATTTGAAGTTCTGTAGCTCCAGAAAATACACTTCGAGTGCAGGGAGGTCAGAATCCAACAGCATCTGCAGTCCTTTTTCAGTCTCTGAATCAGATTTTTGCTCAGGTCCCTCAATTTCAACCAGAAAATACCTGAAATCACAGAAAAACACAAACTTATAGTAAAGTCCAGAAATATAATTTTTACACAAAACTAATAAAAAATATACTAAAAGTGGCTAAATCCTACTAAAAACTATATGAAAATACCCCCAAAAAGCATATAAAATATCCGCTCATCACAACACCAAACTTAAACTATTGCTTGTCCTCAAGCAACTAGATGAATGAAATAGGAAAAAGAAAATCAAGAGGCAATAGCATCTCAGAGTTTACATGAAGCTCAAATTCTAATTAGATGAGCGGGACTAGTAGCTTTTTGCTTCTAAATAGTTTTGGCATCTCCATTTATCCTTTGAAGTTCTGAATGACTGGCATCTATAGGAACTCATAATTCAAATAGTGTTATTGATTCTCCTAGTTTAGCATGTTGATTCTTGAACACAGCTACTTTATGAGTCTTGGCTGTGGCCCTAAGCATTATGTTTTCCAGTATTACCACCGGATACATAAATGGCACAGACACATAACTGAGTGAACCTTTTCAGATTGTGACTCAGCTTTGCTAAAGTCCCCAGTTAAATATGTCTAGAGTTCTTAAGCACACTCTTTTTGTGTTGGATCACGACTTTAACCACTCAGTCTCAAGTTTTTCACTTGGACCTGCATGCCACAAGGACATGGTTAGGACAGCTTGATTCAGCTGCTTAGGCTAGGATTTTATGCCTGTAGGCCCTCCTATCCATTGATGCTCAAAGCCTTGGATCCTCTTCACCCTTGTATTTTGGTTTAAAGGGCTATTGGCTTTTTCTGCTTGCTTTCTTCTTTTTCTTTCTTTTATTTTTCGTTTCAAGCTTTGTTCTTCACTGCTTTCTCTTGCTTCAAGAATCAATTCTATGAATTTTCAGATTATCAGCAACATTTCTCTTTTTTCATCATTCTTTCAAGAGCCAACAATTTCAACATTCATAAACTTCACTATTAAAATTTATGCACTGTTTAAGTATTCATTCAGAGAACAAAAAGTATTGTCACCACATATAAATAATTTGAATTTTTCTTATTAAGAACTTGAAAATAAAATTGCTTCCTTATTCTAAAAATCTACTACTTTATTCATGTTTAATGATGATGAGAAAAATAAATTATAGCTTACTTGGGGATAAAATTAAAAATGAAAAACAAAGACACTAATTACTACTATTCATATGACTCTTAAAATAGATTTCTAATAGCAGAGTTATCACTAAGTTAAGATTAGGACTCAACGATCTTTATTTTAGGAGGAGGATGCTCCTTCAATCTGTGGGGTGTCTGGCCCTTCAAGAGATAGCTTCTGGCGCTTCAGCTCCTGCAGTTCACGCCCTTGCTTCTCCTGTTCCTTAAGCAGCTTGCAAAGCATGCTATTTTGATTTTGCTGTTCTTCTTTCATTTGATTCATGGCTTCTTGCAGCTTGGTGATAGATGAAGCTAAGCGGTTCCAGTAGTCAATCTGTGGAATTTCTGGGAGAAACTCCTGCGCCCTCCTTTTGATGGGAATGTCTTGCACTTGTTGCCCTTCCATTGACTTTTTTCTGATTGGGAGATCAATTGAGATATACTCATCTACTCCCATCTTCACTCCAGCCTCTTTACATAGCAGAGAAATCAAGCTTGGGTAGGCCAATTTGGCTTCAGTAGAGTTCTTGTTTGCAATTGTATAAAGCTCACAAGCAATCAGATGATGAACTTCCACTTCGTTTCCCATCATGATGCAATGTATCATCACTGCTCTTTTAACAGTGACCTCAGAGCGATTGCTGGTGGGTAGTATGGAACGCCCAATAAAATCTAGCCAGCCTCTAGCAACTGGTTTAAGATCTGCTCTCTTGAGTTGAATTGGGACATTCTTTGTGTTGGTTACCCACTTGGCTCCAGGGATGCATAAGTCCTTTAGAACTTGGTCCAAGCGCTTATCTTGACTCACAATTCTCCTGTTAAAGGATTCCGGGTCATCTTGTAGTTGAGGTAGCTTGAAGATCTCTTTTATGCTGTCAAGGTGGAAGTAGATAATCCTCCCTCTGACCATAGTTCAAAGGGTATAGAAAGTGATTCCAGACATTCTCTATTTATCTATTTGCCACAAATTTGAGTAGAATTCCTGAACCATGTTTCTTCCCACCTTTGTCTCAGGATTAGCTAGGATTTTCCAGCCTCTGTTTCGAATTTGCTCTTGGATCTCCGGATATTCATCTTCTTTCAGATCAAATTTAACTTTTGGGATCACTGACCTCAGACCCATTATTTTATAATAATGTTCTGCATGTTCTTTGGTTAAGAACCTCTCTTGATTCCAAAGTGATTTTGGAATATTCTCTTTCTTGCCTCTTGAGGTGGTTTATTTTTCCTTAGAAGCCATGATCTTGGTGAGTCTTAGCTCAGTGATCATGAAAAGTACACCAAACTTAGAGGTTTGCTTGTCCTCAAGCAAAAGAAAGGAAAGGAGAGGAAGAGAAGGAGAGACAATTTCGAATGGCGAAGGAGAGGGGATGGCCGAATGTGAATTTAAAAGGGAGAGGGGTGGGTTCAAAAATTTTGAAAAAGATATGATAGAAGATATGATTTGTAAAAAGATAGTTATGATATGCAAAAGATGTGTTGTTAAAATTGAAAAGATAAGAGAAAGATTTGAAACGGATAAATCTAATTTTGAAAAGATAATGTGATGGGTTGAAAAAGATTTGAAAAGAAATAAAAAAAGATGTATGAGTTTTGGAAAAGATTTGAAAAGAAATAGAAAAAGAATTTTATTTTATTTTTTTTTTGGATTAAGAAATTTTTGAAATTGAAATTGAAAGATGAGGATTTGTAACATGTTCATGCAAGAAATGTGGGTGGAAATATGAAAATTTAAAAAAATCTGAGTTGGGAACAAGAACCTCCTCCCCTCCATGTTCCTGGCGTTAAATGCCAAGGAGTAGCATGTTTTGGGCATTTAACGCCCAATTGCTGCTTGTTTTGGGCGTTTAAATGCCCAGCCAGGTACCCTGGCTGGCGTTTAAACGCCAGATTTCCTTTGTCACTGGGCCTTTTTCTAAACGCCCAGGATGCTGCAAGTCTGGCGTTAAACGCCCAGAATGGCACCCATTCTGGCGTTTAACGCCCAGAAGGTGCTTCTTATTGGCGTTAAATGCCCAGAATCATACCCATTCTGGCGTTTAACGCCAAAAAATTCTCCTTACTGGCGTTTTTCTGTCAGTGAGCTCCTTTTCTCTATTTTCTGCTCTGAATCCTTCTGTAACTCTGTGAACTCCTATAATTGAAGATAAATTTTATATCAAACTCCTAAAATTATTATTTAAATATAAATATACTTAACCAATGGCTGGGTTGCCTCCCAGCAAGCGCTTCTTTATTGTCTTTAGCTGGACCTTACTGAGCATTATTCTAGTCTCAGTACTGAGCATTCTTGCTCAATATTACTTTCAAGATAGTGTTTGACTCTTTGTCCATTAACAATGAATCTTTTATCAGAGTCAGTATCCTGAAGCTCCACATATCCATATGGTGACACACTTGTAATCACATATGGTCCCTTCCACCGGGATTTTAATTTCCCATGGAATAATCTGAGTCTAGAGTTGAATAACAAGACCTTTTGTCCTGGTTCAAAGACTCTGGATGACAATTTCTTGTCATGCCACCTTTTTGCTTTCTCCTTGTAAATTTTTGCATTCTCGAAAGCATTGAGCCTAAACTCCTCTAGCTCGTTCAACTGGAGCAATCTTTTCTCTCGAGCTAATTTAGCATCAAGGTTTAGGAATCTGGTTGCCCAGTAGGCCTTGTGTTCCAGTTCCACGGGCAGATGACAGGCCTTGCCATACACAAGTTGGTATGGAGAAGTTCCTATAGGAGTCTTGAATGCTGTTCTGTATGCCCACAAAGCATCATCCAAGCTTTTTACTCAATCCTTTCTACGGGCCATTACAGTCCATTCCAGGATTCTTTTTAGTTCTCTACTAGAGACCTCAGCTTGCCCATGTGTCTGTGGATGATACGGAGTTGCCACCTTGTGGCTAATTCCATACCGGACCATAGCAGAGTAAAGCTGTTTATTGCAGAAATGAGTTCCTCCATCACTGATTAATAATCTAAGGACACCAAATCTACTGAAGATGTGTTTTTGGAGGAACTTTATCACTGTTTTAGTATCATTAGTGGGTGTTGCAATTGTCTCTACCCATTTAGATACATAGTCCATTGCCACCAGAATATAAGTGTTTGAGTATGAAGGTGGGAACGGTCCCATGAAGTCAATACCCCATACGTCAAACAATTCAATCTCTAAGATACCTTGTTGAGGCATGGCATAACCATGAGGCAGATTACCAGCTCTCTGAAAACTGTCACAGTTCCGTACAAACTCTCGGGAGTCCTTATAGAGAGTAGGTGATGAGCGGATAATTTATACGCTTTTTGGCATTGTTTTTAGTATGTTTTTAGTATGTTTTAGTTAGTTTTTATTATATTTTTATTAGTTTTTAGTTAAAATTCACTTTTCTAGACATTACTATGAGTTTGTGTGTTTTTTTGTGATTTCAGGTATTTTCTGGCTGAAATTGAGGGACCTGAGCAAAAATCTGATTCAGAGGCTGAAAAGGACTGCAGATGCTGTTGAATTCTGACCTCCATGCACTCAAAGTAAATTTTCTGGAGCTACAGAAACCCAATTGGCACGCTCTCAATTGAGTTATAAAGTAGACATCCTGGGCTTTCTAGCAATATATAATTGTCCATACTTTGCCCGAGATTTGATGGCCCAAACAGGCGTTCCAAGTCAGCTCAAGAATTCTGGCGTAAAACGCCGGAACT
>NC_029774.3:106281892-106285653 GCF_000817695.3 Arachis duranensis | reverse complement strand
CTGGAATTCTTATTAAAAATTTTGAATCTCTTTATTTTCTTTTTCATATAATTTTCGAAAAAGCACAAAAAAAATTATAAAATCTTAAAACAAAAAAAATTTTATGTTTTCTTTTTGAGTCTAGTGTCTCATTTTAAGTTTGGTGTCAATTGCATGTTTCTATTCTTCTTGCATTTTTCGAATTCATTCATGTGTCTTCATTGATCTTCAAGTTGTTCTTGATGATTTCCTTGCTCTGATCTTTAAATTCTCTTGTCTTGAGTGTTTTGTTGTTTCTCATATGCATTCTCAATTTGTTAGTATCAGTAGTATACAAACTTCTAAGTTTGGTGTCTTGCATGCATTGTTTATTTGATCTTAGTTTCATTTTGATTATTCCTCATTATTAAAAATCCAAAAAAATTTTTAATTTGTGTCTTTTCATGTCAATAATACAGAGAATTGAAGATTCAGAACATACAGCAGAGGAATTACACAGAAAAAGTTGGGCGTTCAAAATGCCCAGTGAGGAAGGAAAACTGGCGTTTAAACGCCAGCCAGGGTGCCTGGCTAGGCGTTTAACCCCCAAAAGGGTAGCATTTTGGGCGTTAAACGCCAGAATGGATACCATTCTGGGCGTTTAACGCCAGGATGGCACAAGAGGGAAGATTTTGTTTTTAATTCAAATTTTTTTTTCAAGTTTCCATAATTTTTCAAAATCAAATCTTTTTCAAATCATATATTTTCAATCATATATTTTCAAAATCAATTTCTTTCCATTTTCAAAAATACTTGCTAACAATTAATGATTTGATTCGACATTTCAAGTATGTTGTCTTTTCTGTTGAGAAAGGTTTAACGTTTGAATCATATCTTTTCTTGTTAGCCAAGTCATTAATTTTAAAAATCAAATCTTTTTAAATTGTTTTTCAATCATATCTTTTTAAAACCATAACTTTTCAATCATATCATTTTAATCACATCTTTGTCAAAATAGTTTTCAATCATATCTCTTTGATTTCCAATTTCAAAATCATTTTCAAAATCACTTTATTTCTTTCTCAATCTTAGTTTTCGAAAATCAATTACCATTTTTTCAAAATTTCTTTTAATTAATTCACTTTAATTTTCGAATATTTCTTCCCCTCTTCTCACATCCTTCTATTTATGGACTAACATCCCTTCTCAATGCACAATTCGAACTCTATCTTTCTAAGTTCGAATTCTTCTACCTCTTCCTTCTATTTTTCTTTTCCTCTGACACATCAAGGAATCTCTATACTGTGACATAGAGGATTCCATATCTTCTTGTTTTCTTCTCTTTCATATGAGCAGGAGCAAAGACAAAAGCATTCTTGTTGAGGCTGACCCTGAACCTGAAAGGACCTTGAAGCGAAAACTAAGAGAAGCTAAAGCACAACTCTCTGTAGAGGACCTAACAGAAATCTTCAAAGAAGAAGACATGGCAGCCGAAAACAACAATGCCAACAATGCAAGGAAGCTGCTGGGTGACTTTGCTGCACCTACTCCCGACTTCTATAGGCACCATGACCTTTGAGAAGGCTCTGTGTGACCTAGGGTCAAGCATAAACCTCATGCCTTTCTCTGTAATGGAGAAGCTAAGGATCTTTGAGGTGCAAGCTGCAAGAACCTCACTAGAGATGGCAGACAATTCAAGAAAACAAGCTTATGGACTTGTAAAGGATGTTCTGGTAAAGATTGAAGACCATTACATCCTTGCTGATTTCATAGTCCTAGAGACTGGGAAGTGCATGGATGAATCCATCATCCTTGGCAGACCCTTCCTAGCCACAGCAAAGGCTGTGATTGATGTTGACAGAGGAGAATTGATCATTCAAGTGAATGAAGAATCCCTTGTGTTTAAGGCTCAAGGATATCCCTCTGTAACCATGGAGAGGAAGCATGAAGAGCTTCTCTCAAAACAGAGTCAAACAGAGCCCCCACAGTCAAACTCTAAGTTTGGTGTTGGGAGGCCACAACCAACTTCTAAATTTGGTGTTGAACCCCCACATTCAAACTCTAAGTTTGGTGTTGGAAGGTTCCAACATTGCTCTGAGTATCTGTGAGGCTCCATGAGAGTCCACTGTCAAGCTACTGACATTAAAGAAGCGCTTGTTGGGAGGCAACCCAATGTTATATTTATCTATTTTCCTTTGTTATTTTATGTTTTCTATAGGTTGATGATCATTGGAAGTCACAAAATCAATTGAAAAAGCAAAAACAGCATGAAAAACAGAAAGAAAAATAGCACACCCTGGAGGAAAACTTGCTGGCGTTTAAACGCCAGTAAGGGCAGCAAATGGGCGTTTATCGCCCAGTCTGGCACCATTCTGGGCGTTTAACGCCAGAAAGGGGCACCAGACTGGCATTAAACGCCAGGAAGGGGCAAGAAGCTGGCGTTAAACGCCAGAAATGGACACCAGCCCGGCGTTTAACGCCAGAATTGGCAGAAGGAGCATTTTTGCTCGCCACTTTGTGCAGGGATGAAGTTTCCTTGACACCTCAGGATCTGTGGATCCCACAGGATCCCCACCTACCCCACCACTCTCTCTCTTCTTCACCCATTCACCAATCACCTCAATACCTCTTCCCCAAAAACCCCTCACCTATCAAATCCCACCATTCTCTTCACCATTCACATTCATCCTTCATAAAACCCCACCTACCTCACCATCCAAATTCAAACCACTTTCCCTCCCAAACCCACCCATATTGGCCAAACCCTACCCCTTTCTCCACCCCTATATAAACCCATCTTCACTCCTTCATTTTCACACAACCTACACATTACTTCTCCCCCTTGACCGAACCACAAAGCCGCATCCGTCTCCTCTATTTCTTCTTCTTCTACTCTCTTCTTCCTTCTTTTGCTCAAGGACGAGCAAACCTTCTATGTTTGGTGTGGTAAAAGCGTTGCTTTTCGTTTTTCCATAACCATTTATGGCATCTAAGGCCAGAGAAACCTCTAGAAAGAGGAAAGGGAAGGCAAAAGCTTCCACCTCCGAGTCATGGGAGATGGAGAGATTCATCTCAAGGGTGCATCAAGACCACTTCTATGAAGTTGTGGCCATGAAGAAGGTGGTCCCCGAGATCCCTTTTCAAACTCAAAAAAGGTCAACTTTAATCAAAGGTTGGACCAAGTCCTCATGGATATCTGTGTGGAAGGAGCTCAATGCAAACATGAGATCCCACTCATAGACATGAGCATGAGGAAATTCCTCATCATGAAATCCCTGAGATGCCTCAAGGGATGCACTTTCCTCCACAAAACTATTGGGAGCAAATCAACACCTCCCAAGGAGAACTGAGTTCTAACATGGAACAACTAAGGGTGGAGCACCAAGCACTCCATAAGACCTTCAAGAGGAAGAACAAGCCGCCATCACTAAGGTGGACCCGTTCTTTAATCTCCTTGTTCTTTATTTGAGAGAGGAACAACAAAGGCAAGGAAGAGACATTGAGGAGTTCAAGCATTCCATAAGATCTTCAAGAGGAAGAACAAGCCACCATCACTAAGGTGGACCCGTTCTTTAATCTCCTTGTTCTTTAATTTTCTATTTTTCGAATTTTTATGCTTATGTTTATCTATGTTTGTGTCTTTTGATCATTAGTGCCTTAGTGTCTATGCCTTAAAGTTATGAATGTCCTATGAATCCATCACCTTTCTTAAATGAAAAATGTTCTTAATTGGAAAAGATTGCATGAATTTTGAATTTTATAACAGATTAATTATTTTGATGTGGTGGCAATACTTTGACTTC
>NC_029774.3:106280530-106281571 GCF_000817695.3 Arachis duranensis | reverse complement strand
AATTTTATTATATTTTTATTAGTTTTTAGTTAAAATTCACTTTTCTGGACTTTACTATGAGTTTGTGTGTTTTTCTGTGATTTCAGGTATTTTCTGACTGAAATTGAGGGACCTGAGCAAAAATCTGATTCAGAGGCTGAAAAGGACTGCAGAAGCTGTTGGATTCTGACCTCCCTGCACTCAAAGTGGATTTTCTGGAGCTAAAGAAGCCCAATTGGGGCGGTCTCAACTGCTTTGGAATGTAGACATCCTGGGCTCTCCAGCAATGTATAATAGTCCATACTTTGCCCGAGATTTGATGGCTCAAACAGGCGTTCCAATTCAGCTCAAGAATTCTGGCGTAAAACGCCGGAACTGGCACAAGAATGGCAGTTAAACACCCAAACTGGCACAAAAGCTGGAGTTTAACTCCAAGAAAAGTCTCTACACATGAAAGCTTCAATGCTCAGCCCAAGCACACACCAAGTGGGCCCGGAAGTGGATTTTTATGTCATTTACTCATCTTTGTAAACCCTAAGCTACTAGTTCTCTACAAATAGGACCTTTTGCTAATGTATTAGGGAGATCTTTTGATCATGTTTTTATGATTGAACCCTCTTTGGGAGGCTGGCCATTCGGCCATGCCTAGGCCTTGTTCTTATGTATTTTCAACGGTGGAGTTTCTACACACCATAGATTAAGGTGTGGAGCTCTGCTGTACCTCGAGTATTAATGTAATTACTATTATTCTTCTATTCAATTTAGCTTATTCTTGTTCTGAGATATCACTTGTTCCTCAACTTGATGAATGTGATGTGTTCTAAGATATTCATTTGCACCCAAGAACTTGATGAATATGATGATTATGTGACACTCATTATCATTCTCACTTATGAACGCGTGCCTGACAACCACTTCCGTTCTACAAGCAAACAAGGCTTGAATGTTTATCTCTTGGATTTCTTAATTGGAATCTTCGTGGTATAAGCTAGAATTGATGGCGGCATTCAAGAGAATCCGGAAGGTCTAAACCTTGTCTGTGGTATTCTGAGTAGGATTCAA
>NC_029774.3:106276482-106280433 GCF_000817695.3 Arachis duranensis | reverse complement strand
ACCTGATTGAGAACCGACAGATGATTAGCCGTGCTGTGACAGAGTGCGTTGAACATTTTCACTGAGAGGATGGGATTGTAGCCACTGACAATGGTGATGCCCAACATACAGCTCGCCATGAAAAGGAGTAAGAAGGATTAGATGAAGATAGTAGGAAAGCAGAGAGACGGAAGGGACAAAGCATCTCCATACGCTTATCTGAAATTCTCATCAATGAATTACATAAGTATCTCTATCTTTATTTTATGCTTTATTTATAAATCATTAATAACCATTTGAATATGCCTGACTGAGATTTACAAGATGACCATAGCTTGCTTCATACCAACAATCTCCGTGGGATCGACCCTTACTCGCGTAAGGTTTATTACTTGGACGACCCAGTAAGAGTCGTCCAAGTAATACCTTACGTGAGTAAGAGTCGATCCCACGGATATTGTCGGCTTGAACCAAGCTATGGTTACCTTATAACTCTTAGTCAGGAGATTAATAATGAAAAGGGTTTTTGTTTGCAACGTAATAAAAGAGCATGAAATAAAAGGTACTTGTGATTCAGTAATGGAGAACAGGTTGGAGTTTTGGAGATGCTCTGTCATCTGAATCTCTGCTTTCTTACTGTCTTCTTCTTCACACACGCAAGGCTCCTTCCATGGCAAGGTGTATGTTGGCGGATCACCGTTGTCAATGGCTACATCTGTCCTCTCAGTGAAAAAGGTCCATGTACATGGCTAATCATCTGTCGGTTCTCACTTATGTTGGAATAAGATCCACTGATCCTTTTGCGTCTATCACACGCCCAACATTCATGAGTTTGAAGCTCATCACAGTCATCCCTTCCCAGATCCTACTCGGAATACCACAGATAAGGTTTAGACTTTTTGAATCTCAAGAATGCTGCCAAATGATTCTAGCTTATACCACGAAGACTCTGGTTGCACAGATTCAAGCACTCTGTTGTCAGGAGAGATACTCAAATTCGTGAACCAGGAACCCAAGAGATACACATTCAATCTAAGGTAGAATGAGAGTGGTTGTCAGACACGCGTTCATAGGTTGAGAATGGCGATGAGTGTCATGGATCTTCACATTCATCATGTTGAGATGCGAATGAGTATCTTAGAATGGAAACAAGCGTGTTTGAATAGAAAACGGAAGTAATTACATTAATCCATCAAGATACAGCAGAGCTCCTCACCCCCAACAATGGAGTTTAGAGACTCATGTCGTAGAGATACAATGTAAAATGTGAAAGTGTCATGAGGTACAAAATAAATCTCTAAAAGTAGTTTTTATTCTCAACTAATAACCTAGGTTTACAGAAAATGAGTAAACTAAGATAGGTAGTGTAGAAATCTACTTCTGGGGCCCACTTGGTGTGTGCTGGGGCTGAGCATTGGAGCTTTCATGTGCATAGGCTATTCCTGGAATTAAACGCCAGCTTTGGTGCTAGTTTGGGCATTTAACTCCAACTTTTATGCCAGTTCTGGCGTTTTGACGCCAAAAAATGGGGCAGAGAGCAGGCATTTTGACACCCTTTTACGTCATCAAAACTCATGCAAAATATAGACTATTATATATTGCTAGAAAGCCCTGGATATCTACTTTTTAACACAATTAAAAGCGCGCCATTTGGAGTTCGGTAGCTCCAGAAAATCTACTTCGAGTGCAGGGAGGTCAGAATTCAATAGCGTCTACAGTCCTTTTTCAGCCTCTGAATCAGATATTTGCTCAGGTCCCTCAATTTCAGCCAGAAAATACCTGAAATCACAGAAAAATACACAAACTCATAGTAAAATCCAGAAATATGATTTTTGCACAAAAACTAATAAAAAATATACTAAAAAGTGGCTAAATCCTACTAAAAACTATATGAAAATACCCCCAAAAAGCGTATAAAATACCCGCTCATCACTCTTTCATTCAAATCACATATGCATTCCTTATTCATTTTTCTTTCTCTTTTTGGTAACTTTTGTCCCCTTTCTTGATTTTTTTTCAATCAAGAGAAATGCATATGGTTTAATAGTTCATACATGAGTGCACCCATTTTTCAAAATTTTTAATGAAGATCCAAAATAAAAATTTTCTCTACCAATTGGTGCATGAAATTGTGATCACACTTTTCACAACTCCGCACAACTAACCAGCAAGTGCACTGGGTCGTCCAAGTAATAAAACCTTACGCGAGTAAGGGTCGATCCCACAGAGATTGTCGACTTGAAGCAAGTTATGGTCATCATGTAAATCTCAGTCAGGCGGATTCAAATGGTTATGAGGATTTAATAATTAAAAGATAAATAAAACGGAAAATAACATAGAGATACTTATGTAATTCATTGGTGGAAATTTCAGATAAGCGTTTGGAGATGCTTTGTTGCTTCTGAACCTCTGCTTTCCTATTGTCTTCATCCAATCATGCGAACTCCCTTCCATGGCAAGCTGTATGATCCTCTCAGTGAAAATGGTCCAACTACGGTTTCTGTACGGCTAATCAACTGTCGAATTTCTCATCTCGGATTAAAAATACCAGGCACAGCTACTGTAGGGCTAATCATCTGTCGGTTCACACTTGTGTCGGAATAGAATCCCTTGATCCTTTTGCACACTATCACTGCGCCCAACAGTCGTGAGTTTGAAGCTCATCACAGTCATCCCGTCCTAGATCCTACTTGGAATACCACAGACAAGGTTTAGACTTTTCAGATCTCAGGAATGCTGCCAATTATTTCTAGCCTATACCACGAAGGTTCTAATCTCATATTCGGATGCTCTGTTATCAGGAGAGACGATGTGAATTGAGGATCAGAGACCCAAGAAAATATACTCCGGCTGTCATCCAATGACTACGTTGAACATCATGTAAACCGCTTGTGGTTGTCAGGCACGCGGATCTTGGCTAAGCGAGTAACGAAGATAGTAGGTGATTGTCACGGGTCACCCCCTTCATTCTGACTTAACTGAATTAAGTACAAGAGTACATCTTGGAGAAGAATTAGGCGTGAATTGAAAGAGAAAGAATAATACTTGCGTTAGTTCATGAAGAACAGCATAGCTCCTCACCTTAATCTATGAGGTGTAGAAACACCACCGTTGGAAAATATATAAGAACAAAATTGTCTAGGCATGGCTGAATGGCTAGCCTCCAAAAAGGGTTCGAAGAACTCCAAAAGGTCAAAGACTCTCAATACAATAGTAGAAAGTGCTAGCTATACTAAACTAGTAAACTAGCTTTATAGAAATGAGTAACTAAGTGCAGATAGTGCAGAAATCCACTTCCGGGGCCCACTTGGTGTGTGTTTGGGCTGAGCTTTGAAGCTTTCATGTGCATAGGCCACTCTTGGAGTTAAACACCAGCTTGGATGCCAGTTTGGGTGTTTAACTCCAGTTCTAGTGCCAGTTCCGGCGTTTTATGCCAGAAAAAGGTCTCTGGTGGGCGTTTGGACGCCAGTTTGGGCCATCAAATCTCGGGCAAAGTATAGACTATTGATGAGCAGATAATTTATACGCTTTTTGGCATTGTTTTTAGATAGTTTTTAGTAAGTTTGAGCTACTTTTAGGGATGTTTTCATTAGTTTTTATGTTAAATTCACATTTCTAGACTTTACTATGAGTTTGTGTGTTTTTCTGTGATTTCAGGTAATTTCTGGCTGAAATTGAGGGACTTGAGCAAAACTCTGAAAAAGGCTGACAAAAGGACTGCTGATGCTGTTGGAATCTGACCTCCCTGCACTCGAAATAGATTTTCTGGAGCTACAGAACTCCAATTGGCGCGCTCTCAACGACGTTGGAAAGTAGACATCCAGAGCTTTCCAGCAATATATAATAGTCCATACTTTATTCGGAAATTGATGACGTAACTTGGCGTTGAACGCCAAGTACATGCTGCTGTCTGGAGTTAAACGCCAGAAAAACGTCATAATCCGGAGTTGAACGCCCAAAACACGTCATAAC
>NC_029774.3:106260125-106276457 GCF_000817695.3 Arachis duranensis | reverse complement strand
AGAAGCCTCAGCTCGTGGATAGATCAAGCTCAGCCCAAACATACACCAAGTGGGCCCTGGAAGTGGATTTATGCATCAATTACTTACTCCTGTAAACCATAGTAGCTAGTTTATTATAAATAGAACTTTTTACCAGTGTATTAGACATCTTGGGACGATTAGTTCTCAGATCATGGGGGCTGGCCATTCGGCCATGCCTGAACCTTTTGCTTATGTATTTTCAACGGTGGAGTTTCTGCACACCATAGATTAAGGGGTGTGGAGCTCTGCTGTACCTCAAGTATTAATGCAATTCTATCTTCTTTTATTCAAATCTCTCTTATTCTTATTCCAAGATATTCATTCGCACCCAAGAACATAATGAGTGTAATGATGAAAGTGACGATCATTATCATTCTCACTTATGAACGCACGTGATTGACAACCACTTCCGTTCTATATGCAACCGAGCTTGAATGTGTATCTCTTAGATTCCCCAACAGAATCTTCGTGGTATAAGCTAGATAGATGGCGGCATTTATGAGGATCCGGAAAGTCTCACCTTGTCTGTGGTATTCCGAGTAGGATCCTGGGAATCTGGAAAGTCTTACCTTGTCTGTGGTATTCCGAGTAGGATCCTGGGAATCCGGAAAGTCTAACCTTGTCTGTGGTATTCCGAGTAGGATTTCGGTAATGAATGACTGTGACGTGCTTCAAACTCGCAAGTGCTGGGCGTTAGTGACAGACGCAAAAGAATCAAGGGATTCTATTCTAGTAGGAGCGGGAACCAACTCTATTCCAGTAGGCGCAGGAACCAACCAGTGATTAGCCGTGCTGTGACAGAGTGCGTGAGCGTAGTTTTCACTACGAGGATGGGATGTAGCCATCAACCATGGGTGATGCCTCCAGACGATTAGCCATGCGAGTGACAGCCGCATAGGATCATTTTCCCGAGAGGATTGAAAGTAGCCACCGCTGATGGTGAACCCCTATACATAGCTTGCCATGGAAAGGAGTAAGAAGGATTGAGTTGAAGCAGTAGGAAAGTAGGCGTCCTTGAGCCATACAGTATCTCCATTCGCTTATCTGAAATTCCTACTATTGATTTACATAAGTATTTCTATCCCTTTTACTTATTTTATTTATCCAATTTAATTCCATTTGACCCTATGATTTCACTCACTAACTGAGATCTACAAGATGACCATAGCTTGCTTCATACCAACAATCTCTGTGGGATCGACCCTTACTCACGTAAGGTTTATTACTTGGACGACCCAGTACACTTGCTGGTTAGTTGAACGGAGTTGTGTCCACTCGTGCCAATTTCAAATTCCATAAAAGTACAACTTAAAGAATAGTGATCACAATTTCGTCCATCAACTATTATACATTTATGGAAAGCCCAAGATGTCTACTTTCCAATGCAATTAAGAGAGCACCAATTGGGCTTCTGTAGCTCCGGAAAATCCATTTTGAGTTCAGGAGGGTCAGAATCCAACAGCATCTGTAGTCCTTTCTCAGCCTCTGAATCAGATTTTTGCTCAGGTCCCTCAATTTCAGCCAGAAAATACCTAAAATCACAGAAAAACACACAAACTCATAGTAAAGTCCAGAAATATGATTTTTGCATTAAAATTAATAAAAATATACTAAAAAGTAACTAAAATATACTAAAAACTACCTAAAAACAATGCCAAAAAACGTATAAATTATCCGCTCATCACCAATGCCTCCCAAAATTCCCCCACACTTCAATAAACACACTCCTCAACCTAAGCTAATCAAGGATACACTTCAAGGTAAATCATGGTTTTTCGCTTAAGGTTGTGATGTGGTGATATTACAAACAATGGAGTCAATTAAGGCTCAAAGGGGGTTAACAAAGGTAGATGCAAGGGTAAGTCTATATGGGTTAGTGAGCTATACAAAGATGGTCTCAATCATGCTCAATACATTCAAACATCAAACATCAAAAATAAAGAATCAAGCGAAACCAAGATTACAATCATAAAAGAGATGTAGCACACAATGAACAAAAAAATTTATGGTTATAAATTGTAACCACTCATTATAGGCTCAAATCTCACAAGATATTTTGTTCTTTCCTCTTCTATGCTCCATAAAAATCATTCAAGCAAGTTTTAAAAATAATTTTCCAAATCAATTCAATAGAACGCCCTAAAAATAAAATTCTTGAAAATTTTTGTTGTTTTTCACCAAAATTATTTCTTATATGTATGTATGTATGTTGTGATGGATACAAAGTTCAAAATTTTCTAGTTCTTTTCCTAATTTTCAACATCCAAAAACTAACATGAACAATTAGGATCAAAATTGAGCTAGGCACTATGCTATTCACATTAGACAAAGTACTAAAAATATCCACAAGATCATAATAAAATTAAAATAAACTAAATAAAGAGTGTTTGGGAGAAAATATTTACACCCAAAAGTTAAAATAAGATCCTCCCCCACACTTAAATGGTGCACAGTCTTTCGTGCCAAAAATCAGACCGGGGGTGGCTAACTCTGAGAAGTTCCACCGTCTGGCGGTGGTGGGTGCAGTAGTGGCTGGTGGATGATGATATCCTGGGTCGGCTCTGTGGTGGTCTCAGCTGCCGGCTCCTGAACAGTTTGGTCAGCTGCCTCCTCGGCTACTGTCTCTGCTGCCTGCTCAGCTCTCTCCTCAGCTCTATCAACTGCTGCCTCCTCCACTGCTGCCTCCTCAGTCTCAGCATCTGGTGTAGCTACAGGAGGTGGACCAGGGTCTCGACCATCTAGCTTAGCTGCCAACCACTGAAATCAGCGCTCATTGCAGTGCTCACTGCGATGGATGGCCTAAAGAATGTCCTGGGCCAACTCATAAGGGGTCCGAGGTGCAAGTGTAGGTGTATGTGCTATAGTTGCTGAGGGTGCTGATGATGATGGTGACTCTGTAGTCTTCCTCTTCTTTTGCAGCGGTCCCTTGTACTCTCCGTATGGCATAAATGGCTGGTGCTGATATAGACAGACGTCCGGTCTCCCGGTCGCCTCTCTACCCCAGATAAGGTGGCCAAATAGGTGATCATCGATGGGAAGGGAATGTTGTATTTCTGTTGTTGGTTCACCTTCCACATCGACTCTCTGATGAGGGGCAGAACAGAGATCCTCTTCCCCTCCAGAATGGCCCAAAGTAGTACTGCCACACAGACTCGAATGTGTGTATCATGCATACTCGGCAAAATATAATCGACAATGATCTGCTGCCAGATCCTTGCCTCTGGGTGTAAATGAGCACATGCAATGCTAACGGGGACTGCATTCTCTCCTCGGCTGTATTCCCATTGGGCCTCAGGTAGGCCAATCCTCTTCAGAACGCTATCCAATGATAACTTTCCCTGAGTCAACTCCGTCAGTATCTTCGGGTAAGCATCGCGGCTCAGCAGAATATGCGAAAGCTACAAGAGAGCCTCTAAAGTGCGATCGGAGGTGTCTAAGGTGACCCCCCTCAGAAAAACAGTGTCAGCATCTCTCTTCAATAGATTTTCGTAGAATTTTTTGACCATGTGTTCATTAATTTCCACTGGGTCGAATTCTACAAATTTCCACTGGTAAAAATCAAGTCTGTTGTGGATTATTTCTGCATGTTTCTCCGGCAAGCTAAGCTTCCTCTCATACTGGAAAGCTTTTTGTTTCAACTTCTCGTATTGATCTTGGGCTTCCTCATTGATAAAGGTGTCCGGCTGAGTGCTCGGACGTGCAGGAGAAGGAGCCAAAGGGTTGGCTTTCTCCTTACCCTTACGACGCATCCTGAAAAAGAACAAAACGGGATACAACTTAGGAGAAACAGATAAAAGGCACAAAAGCAAAGAGCAGATAATCAAACAATGCAAATTAGAGCCAATGAGGCAAACATATACTTAATTGAGGAAAACATATTCAAAAGAAGTGATATGCTCGAAAGAAAATGTAGTTTTCCACAATCAAGAAACCTAAGTAATGAACAAAGAATAAATGCACTTGAAGCAGGAATCACTTAGGTTGAAACAATAAAAGTGAATTGATTTAGAATTTTGTTATTGCAATTAGGCTATGAAAGTTTGAGATTTCATAAAAACCTGCATAAAGGCAATAACCAGTTCAACATAAAAGTGGAAACTTATTCATGTCAAAATTGGATGTGATCATATAAACATAAGCCTTATTCAAAAAGCAGTAGATTTGATTAAAAATCAACTTCAATTGCTCAAAAATTTGGAGGAAAAAGTAATTGCGTATATGATCATTTATAATAAAAAAAACACATGAATAAGTTATTCAATTCACTCAAACAATGTGATATGCACTTAACACATAACACCAAATGGATAATTTGAATTGAGATTAAAAATCATTTTTGGTGTTCAAACCACCTTAATCTCTATGTGCATAATCAAAGTTTAATATCAATCATCATCCAAGATTACAGAAAACTGCACAAGATGAGTTACAATGCCTAATGAAAACAAAATTTAAAGCCTATGCTGATCAAACATAAGAATTAAATAAAAAATATTCATTCAGGCAATATATCAAACATGTGGTGTGCAAAATTTTCAAACAGCAATCTCAGTTCAGTCTAAACATCAATCAACCCAGTAAAATAAACAGTCACAGAAATTCAGTCCATAAACACAATGTAACTAACCTAACAATTTAAGCCTAATCTAACTACTAGAATTCAGAATTGAAAATAGGTAAAAGCAGTGAAAGTAAAAAGAAACAGGAGAAGCAGAGAAGAAAATGGAACCTGTGTATGAGGAGAAAAGGAAAGAGAAGAATGGGGGTATGGAGCAGTGGTGGTGCAGCAGCACAAAACTTTGCCGCCGCTGGTGGTTGCTCATCGGAACAGAAGACGCAAACTAAGGCTGGCGCGGAGATAGGGATGACGTGCACAGAAAAGAAGAAATGGAGAAATGGGGAAGGAAAGGGAAGAAGGAAGGGAGAAAGGGTAGGCGACAATGGTCGCCGGTGGTAGTGTCGTCGGACAGACAGAGGTGGTCGGGTGGTGTGGTTGGGTTGGTTCGGGGGTTAGAGTCAGAGAAGAAGAGAAGAAGAGAGGGTTTATGGGTGAACCACGATTGATCTCCCCTTTTCGAATTAAGGATCGAAAAGGGCCTTGTGCGTACGCACAAGGCTATGTGTGAGCGCACACGAGGGAAAATGAGGGGGAATGCACACGCACAGCAGCATGCGGGCACTGCAAACAGAAGAGGTATTAATTCTTGTGCGTGTGCACAAGGGGGTGTGCGTGCGCACACAAGGAAAAAGAAAGGGATGTTCCCACGCACACTGGGTGCGTGTGCTACGAGCAGAATGGGTGCCCAAGGTTGTGCGCGCGCACGAGGGTGTGCTCACGCACAAGTAGCTTCCTTTTTTTCTTTTCTTTTTTAAGAAACAGGGTGAGGTGTGCGTGCGCACAACAAAGGGTGTGTACGCACGGATGGAAAAAGAGATAGGGTGCTCACGAACAGCTGGTGCTAGTGCCCTGAATAGACTGGGTGCTAAGGAGTGTGTTCGCGCACAGGGCTGTGCGTATGCACAGATTGCAAAAAATAAGGGAGGTGGGCACGCACACAGATACGTGCGTACGCACAGGACTCTGTTTCTGCAAAATTTTTAGTGCCTTAAGGGCACGAACATGACATCTAAAATAGATTTTCAAGCTCCAAAACATGTTAAAACTCCAAAAACACATTATTCCACTAAGATTACCAAACTAACATCAAAATGCAACTAACTAACTAAGCAACATAACCAATTATTCAAGAAATAAAAGCTAAAATAGAGAAAGTTAGAAGAATATTACGATGGTGGGGTGTCTCCCACCTAACACTTTGGTTTAAAGTCTTCAAGTTAAACTTTTTGAGGAAGCTTGTGTTATGGTGGCTTGTACTTCCACTCTTCCTTGAATTACCAAGGTAAGGTTAAATTAAGGACTAAATTGGGTGGCAATTCCAAATTAACCTTGAGGATCCATAAGTGTTGAGTGTTGAAACTAATGCCTGGATCACATACTCTAGTCTCTTGTTCATCTTCTTGTTGATCTTGTTGTTGCACTTAGATGAACATTGTCCTAAATCAATTAGAACACTTGGACATTCCCCGAGAACCACTCAATTGAATCTCGCACCATAATTGAACTCTAAATGTTGAATTGGCTTCTATGATGAACTTCCTATTTCTTTGCTAATTGACACTCTTCTCTCCACCATCTAACACTCTAAGAAGGGTTTGAAGTTGTTGATCCGTCTCCAAGATGGCATATTGATGTGGGCCTATAAAGCTTGTTGGTTAAATCTTCACCTACTCAATTCACTCTTGCACAAGTACCTTCACTTCTTGGTAACTAAAATCTTCCTCAACTTCCTTTAAATCTTCATCATTATCACTCAAGTAAGAAATTGGAGGTTGTGTGTGGTGCACGAATCCCCACACTCTATACAGTTGTACCAACAAGTGCATTAGGTCGTCTAAGTAATACCTGAGCGAGTCAAGGTCGATCCCACGAGGATTGTGGTTTGAAGCAAGCTATGGTTATCTTGCAGCTCTTAGTCAGGGAAAATCAGAAGTTGTTGGATTAGGGAAAATATTCATAATTTGTATTTGTGAATTGGAATGGAATCAGTAAGAAGGATATAGTTGAAGATTGGAGTTGCTTTATCTTTTTGAATTAACTCTGGTATTACTGTCTTCTTTGCTTGCGAATGATCTCTTTTATGACAGGCTATATGTGATCAATGCCATTGCTCATGGTCATTGATCTCCTCTATTTCAGATCAAACGATATTGCCCGTGGTCATCTAATCTGAATAAGGGTGAAGCTCTAGCAGTTCATTCTCTTGGCGATCCTACTCAAAACGCCACAGACAAGGTTGAATCTTATCAGAGAATGCTGCTCCTTTGGATTCTAGCCTCTACCACAGAGACCCTAATCTCTCCAGAAATTGGTTGAACTGGTGTCTCGAGAAGTCTCTAACGAAGTCGTGGATTAGCCGTCTAAGAAATGTATAATCAAGCTGGCGGTTCGTGCTTTCTAGCCACGTACTCACACGAACCCAAGTAGACACGGGTGTTTGTCAGGCACGCGGTCCTAGTATGATGAAAATAGCTGATTGTCACTATCATCCTATTCACCATGTTGAAGAACGAGTATACATCTTAGAATTAAATCAAACACGGATTGAAGAAGAAACAGTAATACTTTTATTAATTCATAGGACTCAACAAGGCTCCTCCCCTCAACCTAGGAAGTTTAAAAACTCATACTGAAAGGAAGATACAATGGTAAAAACATGTAAAGTCTATAAAAGAGGTGAAAAAAGGTATTTAATAACATAAATCTAATCCCATAAATACTAAACATATGACTAGTAAGGGTATAACAGTCTTTTTAGTGCTAAAATCCACTCCTGGGGCCTACTTGGTGAGTATTTCGGCTGAGCTTTGATGAGATCCATGTGCTATAAGGTCTCTAAGGCATGAAATGCTGGGCTCTACTCTGTGGGCGCTGGATGCCTAGAAGAGGGTAGGAAGCTGGCGTTGTAAACCTGTTTTGGGCCTTCTAATCCGGAGCAAAGTATGAAATATTATACATTGCTGGAAAGCTCTGAAAGTCAGCTTTTCATATCCATTAAGAATGCTCCATTAGACTTTGCTCCAGCTTGTCAATTTCATCCAAAATTTACCTAAAATTGTAAAAAAACACAAAAACTCATAGTTGAATCCAAAAATGTGAATTTAACACTAAAACCTATAAAAACTTAATAAAAACTAAACAAAACATGCTAAAAACTATATGAAAATGATGCCAAAAAGCGTATAAAATATCTGCTCATCAGTGTGAAGTCCATATCGACATCTTCTTCAAATTCAATCAAGGGAGGCTCATGAAGGTCATTGAAGGAGTTAAACAAATTGGACAAAAAATCTTGGATGATGGAATCTATTTGATCAATCTCCAACAATTCTTCAAGTGCCTCCTCTTGTACTTCATGTTGCAAACTCTCATCTTCTACTTGATTTTCCAATTCTTCGTTCACTCCACACCTTGGTTCTTCATATTCAACCATTAGAGCCTCTTGATTTTGGCTTGAGTGCAATGAAGCTAATCAGTCAAGAGTTTCCGCCAAAGTAGAAAGGTAAGTGTTTGGGTTCCATGGGGGTGAATTGTGGTAATGGTGTGAAAAAGTCATAAAGAAAGTATAAACAAAACTTACTAACAAAAGCAAACAAACAACTAAAAAGTGCTATTTACACTATTAACATATTCACAACAACTAAAAACATAACACCGATTGCATTCCCCGGCAACGACGCCAAAAACTTAATAATGAGAATTATGCCGGTTTAGAAATTCACAATATAGAATCTCTTCGTTGCAAGCATAGCCTAGACCGACAAGCAATCCCCTAAATTAAAGTTTGATTTTTTCCAAATTCAAATTATAACCTAGAGTAGTTAAACCTCGAGTCGTTCTCCCTAGGAATGCAATTGAAATGTCATGCTCTTGGTTGTGAGGTGATGAGCGGATAATTTATACACTTTTTGGCATTGTTTTTAGTATGTTTTAGTTAGTTTTTATTATATTTTTATTAGTTTTTATTTAAAATTCAATTTTCTAGACTTTACTATGAGTTTGTGTGTTTTTCTATGATTTCAGGTATTTTCTGGTTGAAATTGAGGGACCTGAGCAAAAATCTGATTCAGAGGCTGAAAAAGAACTGCAGATGCTGTTGGATTCTGACCTCCCTACACTTGAAGTAGATTTTCTGGAGCTAAAGAAGCCCAATTTGCGTGCTCTCAATTACGTTGGAAAGTAGACATCCTGGGCTTTCCAGAAATATATAATAGTCCATACTTTGCCCGAGATTTGATGGCCCAAACCGGCGTTCCAAATCAGCTCAAGACTGCCCGGCGTTTAACGTCGGAACTGGCACAGAAGTGGGAGTTAAACGCCCAAACTGGCACAAAAGCTGGCATTTAACTCCAAGAAAAGTCTCTACATATAGAATCTTCAATGCTCAGCCGAAGCACACACCAAGTGGGCCCGGAAGTGGATTTTTACGTCATTTACTCATTTTTGTAAACCCTAAGCTACTAGTTCTCTATAAATAGGACCTTTTGCTATTGTATTTTCATCTTTGGATCACTTTAGATCTTTTGATCATCTTTGGATGTCTAGTTCTTAGATCATGGGGCTGGCCTCACGGCCATGCCTAGACCTTGTTCTTATGTATTTTCAACGGTGGAGTTTCTACACACTATAGATTAAAGTGTGGAGCTCTGCTGTACCTCGAGTATTAATGCAATTACTATTGTTCTTCTATTCAATTTAGCTTATTCTTGTTCTAAGATATCACTTGTTCCTCAACTTGATGAATGTGATGATTCGTGACACTCATCATCATTCTCACCTATCAACGTGTGCCTGACAACCACCTCCGTTCCACCTTAGATTGAGTGGATATCTCTTGGATTCCTTAATCAGAATCTTCGTGGTATAAGCTAGAATTGATGGCGGCATTCTTGAGAATCCGGAAGGTCTAAACCTTGACTGTGGTATTCTGAGTAGGATTCAAGGATTGAATGACTGTGACAAGCTTCAAACTCGCGATTGTGGGGCGTTAGTGACAGACGCAAAAGAATCACTGGATTCCATTCCAACCTGATTGAGAACCGACAGATGATTAGCCATGCTGTGACAGAGCGCGTTGAACATTTTTACTGAGAGGACGGGATTGTAGCCACTAAAAACGGTGATGCCCAACATACAGCTTGCCATGGAAAGGAGCAAGAAGGATTGGATGAAGACAGTAGGAAAGCAGAGAGACAGAAAGGGCAAAGCGTCTCCATCTACCATGTTGATGGCGCCATTGATGATCACAATTTCGTGCACCAAGTTTTTGGCGCCGTTGCCGGGGATTGTTTGAGTTTGGACAACAGACGGTTCATCTTGTTGCTTTGATTAGGTATTTTTCTTCAGAATTTTTAAGAATGAATTCTAGAGTTTCAAGGTGATATTTTTATCATCACCAAAGCTGATTGATTCTCATCAATTTAGCTCTTGAATGCAATGTCCTGCTAAAGCTTAGCTAGCCATGTCTAATTTCTTTAGACTAAAGCTTTAGACTAACATTGCACGATTCCTGGAATTCTCATTAATAATTTTGATATCCTTAATTTCATTTCCACTCAATTTTCAAAAAAATCCAAAAAAATTATAAAATCTTAAAATCAAAAATATTTTTACAAAAAATTACAAAAGTCATAAAAATCAAAAATATTTTATGTTTCTCGTTTGAGTCTAGTGTCTCATTTTAAGTTTGGTGTCAATTGCATGTTTGTGTTCTTCTTGCATTTTTCGAATTCATTCATGTGTCTTCATTAATCTTCAAGTTGTTCTTGATGATTTCCTTGCTCTGATCTTTAGATTCTCTTGTTTTGTGTGTTTTGTTATTTCTCATATGCATTCTCAATTTGTTAGTGTCAATAGTATACAAACTTCTAAGTTTGGTGTCTTGCATGCATTGTTTATTTGATTTTAGCTGCATTTTGATTATTCCTCATCATTAAAAATTCAAAAAAAATTCTTAATATGTGTCTTTTCAAGTCAATAATACAGAGAATTGAAGATTCAGAACATACAACAGAGGAATTACACAGAAAAAGCTGGGCATTCAAAACGCCTAGTGAAGAAGGAAAACTGGCATTTAAACGCCAGCCAGGGCACCTGGCTGGGCGTTTAACACCCAAAAGGGTAGCATTTTGGGCGTTAAACGCCAGAATAGATACCATTCTGGGCGTTTAACGCCAGGATGGCATAAGAGGGAAGATTTTGTTTTTAATGCAAATTTTTTTCAAGTTTTCATAATTTTTCAAAATCAAATCTTTTTCAAATCATATCTTTTCAATCATATCTTTTCAAAATCAATTTCTTTCATTTTTCAAAAATACTTGCTAACAATTAATGATTTGATTCAACATTTCAAGTATGTTGCCTTTTCTGTTGAGAAAGGTTTAATGTCTGAATCATATCTTTTAAATTTCTTGTTAGCCAAGTCATTAATTTTAAAAATCAAATCTTTTTAAATTATTTTTCAATCATATCTTCTTAATCACATCTTTTTCAAAATAGTTTTCAATCATATCTTTTTGATTTCTAATTTCAAAATCTTTTTCAAAAATCACTTAATTTCTTTCCCACTCTTAATTTTCGAAAATTCTTCCCCTCTTCTTACATCCTTCCATTTAAGGACTAACACTCCTCCTCAATGCACAATTTGAACTCTATCCCTCTTGATAAGTTCGAATCCTTCTACCTCCTCCTTCTATTCTTCTTTTCCTCTGACACCTCAAGGAATCTCTATACTGTGACATAGAGGATTCCATATTTTCTTGTTCTCTTATCTTTCATATGAGTAGGAACAAAGACAAAAGCATTCTTGTTGAGGCTGACCCTGAACCTGAAAGGACCTTGAAGCGAAAGCTAAGAGAAGCTAAAGCACTACTCTCTGTAGAGGACCTAACAGAAATCTTCAAACAAGAAGAAGACATGGCAGCCGAAAACAACAACAATGCCAACAATGCAAGGAAGGTGCTTGGTGACTTTACTGCACCTACTCCCGACTTCTATGGGAGAAGCATCTCTATCCCTGCCATTGGAGTAAACAACTTTGAGCTTAAGCCTCAATTAGTTTCTCTAATGCAACAGAATTGCAAGTTCCATGGACTTCCATTGGAAGATCCTCATCAGTTTTTAGTTGAATTCTTGCAAATCTGTGACACTGTCAAGACCAATGGGGTTAACCCTGAGGTCTACAGACTTATGCTATTCCCTTTTGCTGTAAGAGACAGAGCTAGGACATGGTTGGACCCACAACCTAAAGAAAGCCTGAACTCTTGGGAAAAGCTAGTCAATGCCTTCTTGGCAAAGTTCTTTCCACCTTAAAAATTGAGTAAGCTTAGAGTGCAAGTCCAAACCTTCAGACAGAAGGAAGGTGAATCTCTCTATGAAGCTTGGGAAAGATACAAACAATTTATCAGAAAGTGTCCTTCTGACATGCTTTCTGAATGGAGCATCATAGGTATCTTCTATGATGGTCTGTCTGAACTGTCTAAGATGTCATTGGACAGCTCTGCTGGAGGATCTCTTCATCTGAAGAAGACGCCTGCAGAAGCCCAAGAACTCATTGAAATGGTTGCAAATAACCAATTCATGTACACTTCTGAAATGAATCCTGTGAACAATGGGACAAATCAGAAGAAAGGAGTTCTTGAGATTGATACTCTGAATGCCATATTGGCTCAGAACAAAATATTGATTCAGCAAGTCAATATGATTTCTCAAAGTCTGTCTGGAATGCAAGCTGCACCAAGCAGTACTAAGGACGCTTCATCTGAAGAAGAAGCCTATGATCCTGAGAACCCATCAATGGAAGAGGTGAATTACATGGGAGAACCCTATGGAAACACCTATAATCCTTCATGGAGAAATCATCCAAATCTCTCATGGAAGGATCAATAGAGACCTCAACAAGGTTTCAACAACAATAATAGTGGAAGAAACAGATTTAGCAATGGCAAGCCTTTTCCATCATCTTCTCAGAAACAGACAGAGAATTCTAAGTAGAGCCACTCTGACTTAGCAACCATGGTCTCTGATCTAATGAAAACCACTCAAAGTTTCATGACTGAAACAAGGTCCTCCATTAGAAACATGAAGGCACAAGTGGGTCAACTGAGTAAGAAAGTTACTAAACTCCCTCCTAGTACTCTTCCAAGCAATACAGAAGAGAATCCAAAAGGAGAGTATAAGGCCATAAACATGGCTGAATTTGGAGAGGAGAAAGAGGCAGTGATCGCAACTGAGGAAGACCTCAATGGACGTCCACTGGCCTCCAATGAGTTCCCTAATGAGGAACCATGGGAATCTGAGGCTCACACTGAGACCATAGAGATTTCATTGGATTTAATTCTGCCATTCATGAGCTCTGATGAGTATTCTTCCTCTGAAGAGGACGAAGATGTCACTGAAGAGCAAGTTGCTAAGTACCTTGGAGCAATCATGAAGCTAAATGACAAGTTATTTAGTAATGAGACTTGGGAGGATGAACCCCCTTTGCTCACCAAAGAACTGGATGACTTGACTAGGCAGAGATTACCTCAAAAGAGACAGGACCCTGGGAAGTTCTTAATACCTTATACGATAGGCACCATGACCTTCAAGAAGGCTCTGTGTGACCTAGGGTCAAGCATAAACCTCATGCCTCTCTCTGTAATGGAGAAGCTAGGGATGTTTGAGGTACAAGCTGCAAGAATCTCACTAGAGATGGCAGACAATTCAAGAAAACAAGCTTATGGACGTGTAGAGGATGTTATGGTAAAGATTGAAGACCATTACATCCCTGCTGATTTCATAGTCCTAGAGACTGGGAAGTGTATGGATGAATCCATCATCCTTGGCAGACCCTTCCTAGCCACAGCAAAGGCTGTGATTGATGTTGACAGAGGAGAATTAATCATTCAAGTGAATGAAGAATCCTTTGTGTTTAAGGCTCAAGGATATCCCTCTGTAACCATGGAGAGGAAGCATGAAGAGTTTCTCTCAAAACAGAGTCAAACAGAGCCCCACAGTCAAACTCTAAGTTTGGTGTTGGGAAGCCACAACCAAATTCTAAGTTTGGTGTTGAACCCCCACATTCAAACTCTAAGTTTGGTGTTGGGAGGCCACAACAAACTTCTAAGTTTGGTGTTGAACCCCCACATTCAAACTCTAAGTTTGGTGTTGGGAGGTTCCAACATTGCTCTAAACATCTGTGAGGCTCCATGAGAGCCCACTATCAAGCTACTGACATTAAAAAACACTTGTTGGGAGGCAACCCATGAAGTCACAAAAACAATTGAAAAAGCAAAAACAGAATAAAAAATAGAATGAAAAACAACACACCCTGGAGGAAAAACTTGCTGGCGTTTAAACGCCAGTAAGGGCAGCAAATGGGCGTTTAACGCCCAGTCTGGCACCATTCTGGGCGTTTAACGCCAGAAAGGGGCACCAGACTGGCGTTTAACGCCAGGAATGGGCAAGAAGCTGGCGTTAAATACCTGAAAGGGGCAGCAGCCCGGCGTTTAACGCCAGGATTGGCAGAAAGGGCATTTTTGCACGCCACTTGGTGCAGGGATGAGCTATCCTTGACACCTCAGGATCTGTGGACCCCACAGGATCCCCACCTACCCCACTTACCCCACCACTCTCTCTCTTCTTCACCCATTCACCAATCACCTCAATACCTCTTCCCCAAAAACCCCTCACCTATCAAATCCCACCATTCTCTTCACCACTCACATCCATATTTCATAAAACCCCACTTACCTCACCATCCAAATTCAAACCACTTTCCCTCCCAAACCTACCCATAATGACCAAACCCTACCCCCCTCTCCACCCCTATATAAACCCTTCTTCACTCCTTCATTTTCACACAACCTAAACACTACTTCTCCCCCTTGGCCGAACCACAAAGCCCCCTCTATCTCCTCCATTTTCTTCTTCTTCTACTCCCTTCTTTCTTTTTTTGCTCGAGAATGAGCAAACCTTCTATGTTTGGTGTGGTAAAAGCGTTGCTTTTCATTTTTCCATAACCTTTATGGCACCTAAGGCTGGAGAAACCTCTAGAAAGAGGAAAGGAAAGGCAAAAGCCCCCACCTCCGAGTCATGGGAGATGGAGAGATTCATCTCAAGGATGCATCAAGACCACTTCTATGAAGTTGTGGCCAAAAATAAGGTGATCCCCGAGGTCCCTTTCAAACTAAAAAAGGTTCAACTTTGATCAAAGGTTGGACCAAGTCCTCATGGATACCACTAAGAAAAGGATGGAGCAAACAAGAGATCCCACTCATGGACATGAGAAAATTCCTCATCATGAAATCCCTGAGATGCCTCAAGGGATGCACTTTCCTCCACAAAATTATTGGGAGAAAATCAACACCTCCCTAGGAGAATTGAGTTCCAACATAGGACAACTAAGGGTGGAGCACCAAGAACATTCCATCCTCCTCTATGAAATTAGAGAAGATCAAAGAATCATGAGAGAGGAGCAAAAAAGGCAAGGAAGAGACATTGAGGAGTTCAAGCACTCCATAAGATCTTCAAGAGGAAGAACAAGCCGCCATCACTAAGGTGGACCCGTTCTTTAACTTTCTTGTTCTTTATTTTCCTGTTTATCGAAAATTATGCTTTATGTTTTATTTATGTTTGTGTCTTATGATCATTAGTGTCTTAGTGTCTATGCCTTAAAGTTATGAATGTCCTATGAATCCATCACCTTTCTTAAATAAAAAATGTTCTTAATTGAAAAAGAGAAGAATTGCATAAATTTCGAATTTTATAACAGATTAATTATATTGATGTGGTGGCAATACTTTTGATTTCTGAATGTATGCTTGAACAGTGCATATGTCTTTTGAATTTGTTGTTCATGAATGTTAAAATTGTTGGCTCTTGAAAGAATGATGGAAAAGGAGAAATATTATTGAGGATCTGAAAAATCATCAAATTGATTCTTGAAGCAAGAAAAAGCAGTGAAAAGCTTGCAGAAAAAAAAAAGAGAGTATATGCGAAAAAAAAAAAGAGAAAGAGCAAGCAGAAAAAGCCAATAGCCCTTTAAACCAAAAGGCAAGGGTAAAAAAATAAAAAGGATCCAAGGCTTTGAGCATTGGATAGGAGGGCTGATGAGCGGATAATTTATACGCTTTTTGGCATTGTTTTTAGTATGTTTTAATTAGTTTTTATTATATTTTTATTAGTTTTTAGTTAAAATTCACTTTTCTGGACTTTACTATGAGTTTGTGTGTTTTTCTATGATTTCAGGTATTTTCTGGCTGAAATTGAGGGACCTGAGCAAAAATCTGATTCAGATGCTGAAAAGGACTGTAGATGCTGTTGGATTCTGACCTCCCTGCACTCGAAGTGGATTTTCTGGAGTTACAGAAGCCCAATTGGCGCACTCTCAATGGCCTTGGAAAGTAGACATCCTGGGCTTTCCAGAAATGTATAATACTCCATACTTTGCCCAAGATTTGATGGCCCAAACTGGCGTTCCAAATCAGCTCAAAACTGCCCGGCGTTAAACGCCGGAACTGGCACAAGAATGGGAGTTAAACACCCAAACTGGCACAAAGGCTGGCGTTTAACTCTAAAAAAAGTCTCTACACATGAAAGCTTTAATTCTCAGCCCAATCACACACCAAGTGGGTCCGGAAGTGGATTTTTATGTCATTTACTCATCTTTGTAAACCCTAAGCTACTAGTTCTCTACAAATAGGACCTTTTGC
>NC_029774.3:106258635-106259435 GCF_000817695.3 Arachis duranensis | reverse complement strand
TGGGATCGACCCTTACTCGCGTAAGGTTTATTACTTGGACGACCCAGTACACTTGCTGGTTAGTTGTGCGAAGTTGTGATAAATAGTTGAGATTGCAATTGAGCGTACCATGTTGATGGCGCCATTGATGATCACAATTTCGTGCACCAAGGGCCTACAGGATTAACATCCTAGCCTAAACGGCTAAACCAAGCTGTCCCTAACCATGTGCTTGTGGCGTGAAGGTGTCAAGTGAAAACTTGAGACTGAGCAGTTAAAGTCATGATCCGAAGCAAAAAGAGTGTGCTTAAAAACCCTGGACACCTCTAATTGGGGACTCTAGCAAGGCTGAGTCACAATTTGAAAAGGTTCACCCAGTTATGTGTCTGTGGCATGGATGTATCCAGTGGTAATACTGGAAAACAGAATGCTTTGGGCCACGGCCAAGACTCATGAAGTAGCTGTGTTCAAGAATCAACATACTTAACTAGGAGAATCAATAACACTATCTGGATTCTGAGTTCCTATAGAAGCCAATCATTCTAAACTTCAAAGGATAAAGTGAGATGCCAAAACTGTTCAGAGGCAAAAAGCTAAAAGCCCCGCTAATCTAATTAATACTGATCTTCATAGGTGTTTTTGGAATTCATTGTATATTCTCTTCTCTTTATCCTATTTGATTTTCAGTTGCTTGGGGACAAGCAACAATTTAAGTTTGGTGTTGTGACGAGCGGATAATGTATACGCTTTTTGGCATTGTTTTTAGTATGTTTTAGTTAGTTTTTATTATATTTTTATTAGTTTTTATTTAAAATTCACTT
>NC_029774.3:106244454-106258445 GCF_000817695.3 Arachis duranensis | reverse complement strand
CACTCGAAGTGGATTTTCTGGAGCTACAGATACCCAATTTCCGTGCTCTCAATTGCGTTGGAAAATAGAAATCCTGGGCTTTCCAGCAATATATAATAGTTTATACTTTGCCCGAGATTTGATGGCCCAAAACGGCGTTTAAAATCAGCTCAAGACTGCCCGGCGTTTAACGCCGGAACTGGCACAGAAGTGGGAGTTAAACGCCCAAACTGGCACAAAAGCTGGCGTTTAACTCCAAGAAAAGTCTCTACACATAGAAGCTTCAATGCTCAGCCGAAGCACACACCAAGTGGGCCCGGAAGTGGATTTTTACGTCATTTACTCATTTTTGTAAACCCTAAGCTACTAGTTCTCTATAAATAGGACCTTTTGCTATTGTATTTTCATCTTTGGATCACTTTAGATATTTTGATCATCTTTGGATGTCTAGGTCTTAGATCATGGGGCTGGCCTCACGGCCATGCCTAGACCTTGTTCTTATGTATTTTCAATGGTGGAGTTTCTACACACCATAGATTAAGGGTGTGGAGCTCTGCTGCACCTCAAGTTTTAATGCAATTACTACTATTTTCTATTCAATTCAGTTTATTCCTATTCTAAGATATTCGTTGCACTTCACCATGATGAATATGATGATCCATGACACTCATCATCATTCTCACCTATGAACGTGTGCGTGATGATTCGTGACACTCATCATTATTCTCACCTATCAACGTGTGCCTGACAACCACCTCTGTTCTACCATAGATTGAGTGGATATCTCTTGGATTCCTTAATCAGAATCTTCGTGGTATAAGCTAGAATTGATGGCGGCATTCTTGAGAATCCGGAAGGTCTAAACCTTGTCTGTGGTATTCTGAGTAGGATTCAAGGATTGAATGACTATGACGAGCTTCAAACTCGCGATTGTGGGGCGTTTGTGACAGACGCAAAAGAATCACTGAATTCTATTCCAACATGATCGAGAACCGACAGATGAATAGCCGTGCTGTGACAGAGCGCGTTGAACATTTTCACTGAGAGGACAAGACTGTAGCCATTGACAACGGTGATGCCCAACATACAACTTGCCATGGAAAGGAGTAAGAAGGATTGAATGAAGACAGTAGGAAAGCAGAGAGACGGAAGGGACAAAGCATCTCCATACGCTTATCTGAAATTCTCACCAATGAATTACATAAGTATCTCTATCTTTATTTTATGTTTTATTCATCTTTTAGTTATCAATCCTCCATAACCATTTGAATTCGCCTGACTGAGATTTACAAGATGACCATAGCTTGCTTCATACCAACAATCTCCGTGGGATCGACCCTTACTCGCGTAAGGTTTATTACTTGGACGACCCAGTGCACTTGCTGGTTAGTTGTGCGAAGTTGTGATAAAGAGTTGAGATTGCAATTGAGCGTACCATGTTGATGGCGCCATTGATGATCACAATTTCGTGCACCATGAGGAAAAAGGAGTTTTACATCAAAGGACAAAAGATTAAAAGAACTAAGAAATGATCAAAGTTGTAATTAATGCAAGTAAAAGGAATATGATATTAAAACTTAGTGAAATTTCTAGAAATGCATAAAGAGTCTTGACTTGGGAATGAGAATCCAAGGAATCCTATCATTCATAACCACAACTATGGCAACTATAATGAGTCAATCTCGCTTAGGCAACCCCTAACATCGAGGAGTAGGTCAACCAAGTATAATTGACCTTGATCCATAAGTCATAGCTAACTTACCAAATTAATCGGTAAAAAGCTAACATCTATGGATACAAGAGTCAACTAACTACCCAAGAGTTATCATTAAATGTCAGACATCATGACTCTAGTATCGTAGAAACTCAAATCCCAAGCCATGGTATGAAGATCTACTCAAAATTACTAAGTGGCATTTTCACAAACACTTGGTGGGCATAAAACCAAAACATGGGAAATTGCAAAGGAAAAAAAGAAAAATATATCCAAACTATTCACAAAATCAACAATCAACATGCAATCAAGTAATATAAACCATAAAAGACAAAATTCATTAATCAAAACTACTTCAAGAACTTAAAATTGCAAATATTAACAAAGTACTTGAACCAAAGGAAAATGAGAGTAAAGATGATGTAATTAAAGAGAAAATTGAGAGTACTAACAATAAAGATGAGTGAAATCCAAGATCAAAACTTACTATAAAATGCTACAATAGAAATTTAATAAACCCTAAGAGAGAATTTGCTTATCTACACTACTCCTACTCCTATTTAAGCTTCCTACTACTAATGAAAACTAACTAAAACCTAATGTAAGCTAATCTTCATATGTGGTCATTCCCCTTTCATATAGCACTCCCATTCAGCATCAAGCCTTCCGAAATTGGGCCTAAAGCCCCCAAAATTCATGGATCACATATTTCATTAATGAATTCACGTGCAGGGACCTGTGCATACACACAGATGTGTGCGCACGCACACTTTGCTGAATGTTCACTTGTGCATATGCAAAGAGGGTTGTGTGCACGCACACCAGCCGATTTTCTTCTTGTGCATACGCACACTTGCTTGTGCACACGCACACTTGACTGTGTGTGCTTTTCCTTGTTTTCTTTATGTATTCTCCCTTGTACATGCTTTCTTCCACTTTTGCCTAGCCAATCTTGCCTCTAAAGCCTGAAATCACTCAATAAATATATCACAGTAAGCACAAAAATGCATGTTTTTACATTTAGGTTCAATTTAGAGATCAAACACAAAAGTATGCTATTTTGGTGATTAGGTGTGAGTTTATATGATGAAATCTGTCCAAATCAAGTCAAAATATCTCATCAAATATGGACTCATCAGCGCGTCACGTGCCGCGTATGCATCCATATCTGAAACCAGAAAATTGGATATGTTGCAGAAATCAATTTTTCAGTCCAACTTTTAAAACCTCATAACTTTTTTTGAAAAATTCCATTTTCAATCATTCTTGAACCATTAGAAAGATCGATAAATGAATTTTCATAACAATCCAATTTTGAAAGTTTTTCAACTCCAAAGACCAAGTTACGGCCCACCGAAGTTGCCCAAAAATATGTTTTTACCAAAAAGACACATTTACCAATTTTCCAATAATTCACAAGTCTCAATCATTTTCAATCAACAAAATGAACCCAAACCAACTCAAGTCACATATCCACACACAACCAAATCCAAACTTACTCCATCTACATATTCCAACCCAAATACATTCATTCCACATTTCAAAAAACTCATTTTTCACTATTTCATCAATCAATCAAATTCTCATATATTCCATACCAATTCTTCATTCAATCTCATACATTATCACATAATTCAATAATCACTTACTGTCCTTACCTTTTCCTGGCCTCTGGCCCAAAATTCACGGCCTTTGGCCCAAATTCACAATTTCAATGCATATTCCACAAACCAATAATCATTATCTAATTCATCGAATTTCTCAACACATCAAACATGCAAATTCACACAATTCTCAACTCAATCATTAACTTCCATAACATATCAACTATACATATTAATACCGACTATTTGCACACTCTAAACCTAATCCTAAGGGCATCTAGCCTAGGAATTCTCATCACACCATACGGTACTTAAATGAAACTTAAAATATACCTTAATGACAGCAGTTCACACTCAAACATATCATAACTCAAGCTTCCAAGGCTCTCTATCATCACCAATAAGCTTTAGCTACCAACACCTTGTTCCAAGTGCTCCAAATACACCCAACAACACTAACATAACCAATTTCACATATACATTAATCTAGGGTTGATAAAATTTAATAAACAACAAGGGTTTGAGGATTCTTTACCTTAGACCATACAAAATAGGGATAGAACCCACTTAGAATTCATGTTAGAGTATCCCTGAACAACCAAAATCACAAAATTTCAACACTTACTATCCAAAAACGCGTAATAGTGAGAAATTTCAAAAACTGGACAGAGATTTCAGATTTTTTTACTTCAATACTTACATAAAAATGAAGAGGACGAGGAGGGCGACGCGTGGCCATAAACGGCTTGTCAATCGGAGCACCGGAGCAAAAATTTTGGAGGTTTGAAGTTGATGGTGGCTAAGGTGTCTCTCTTCCTCCTCTCTTCACCATTTCAGCGTGTTTCTCTCTCAAAAAGGGACAAAATGGATTGTTTTGTGCTGAAATGATTCTTATATACTGTAGACTTGGGTCCACTTGAGTCCAGTTCACTTGGTTTAGCCCGTTGGCCTAACTTTGGGACAAAATCTTTAAGATTAGCGCTTTAATTCGTATTCTAATTTATTTTCACTTTCCAAATCTATAAATTTTAACTTCTTAACTTGTTTACTCCCAAATTAAATTCCTCACTCACAGTTCTGGATAGATTTAACCCGGTACAGCTGGCTAAAATACCAGTACACATTCTTACGCATATTTCCGCAGAAAATTATATTTTTCCACTCGAAAAATCCAATGAATCCAATTATCATTGTTAAATTTTTAAATTCCTAAGTCTTGATTTTCGACCCCGTCCAGGCATGTTTTAGCTATTTCAATTTAAAGATTAATTATTTAATTAAATTCTTTTATAATTTTTCAAGATCTCACATCCTACCCACCTAATTAAAAATTTTGTTCTTAAAATTTACTTGCATCCAATCTCAAAGCCAACACAAGTATTTCACTCTATGAGGTCTTAGTTGTTATGAGATATAAACCACATGTTTTGATATTACATCAATACATAACCTAAACTCTTTAAGAATGCATAACAACAAACTTCAAATGCTTCATAGGCTCAGGTAACACGAGTTTTGGCATTATAGTTAATCCTTCCTTCAAATTTTAAATTTTTCTCGCAGCCGGACGTCCACACCAACGGTGCATCCTTGCTAATCAATTTATGAAAATTAAAACTTCATAACTCTTCATGATGTCGCATACACACAAGTTTTGTATTTTTCATTCTCAACTCGTGTTCTAAGGACCCAACGTCTCGAGGGTTACGTCGAAGGAATTACGTGTAATGTCGAATAAGCTTGAGTTGATATTGAAAGGATACTAAGCTCAAAAGAAGAATGAACAACACGAATGGTAGCTGCAAGAAATTGGGAAGATACCTTGCATTACACTTGAGCAAAATCGTAGAAAATAATGGAATGTACCAAAAAGAGAATTAAAGTGCATCTCAAGAGAAGATCCCAAACTAGTAATCTTTGATAGAAAGAACAATGCATATCAATTAAATAAGTTTCATCTGATTTTAAGGAAATACAAGATCACATAAGAAAACAACCCAACACAACAATAAGTCACTGAGGACGTAATATCACTCTGGAGTCCACCTTGGTAGATCTTGGAAAACTAACATAGCTCTTTTAACTTTCATTCATCTCGAGCTCTCATCTTAATCCTTCAATCATTTCAATACGTCCGACTCCATAAACTCTCTATTCCCTCACAACATTCTTAATTGAATTTTCGAGAATGACTATTCTTAAGACTCTAAATTCTTAAATATAAGTGCTTCATATCTCATTACGTCTGTCAACAACAATTCGCATAATTTAGTCTTGATTCATGTCTAACTGCCAACTCTAGTTTTCAAATAACTAACTTGAGGTTTCAAACTCACTCGTCATCAAGCGTCAGCCAATTCAATCGATCTTTATTATGTTGAAAATCTTAATAATCTGACATGTGCTTAACTACATTAATATAGCATCACCATCTCTTATTGTTCTGATCAATTAGCTAACTTATTGCGATTCACTATCTTGTATGTATCAACATATTGAAAGCTTAAACCTCTTCTTAAGGACATTTCTTTTCAAAACACAAGCGTTCTAGCTTAAGGCATCCCAGACATACTAATTTCACCTCTTCATCTATCAGTCATTCCTTGAAGAACTAATGTCTCGGTTCCAATTTTCTAGGAATTACGCGCAACACTGAGATAAGTGTGAGTATGTTTAAAGAGATACAAATCTCAGGAAAGAAAGAATAAGCTACAAGGAGAAAAGTTGCATAAATTTGAAACAACAACGTACAGGCATGAGAAAACATCCCAGAAAAAAGGTCATTTCGTATCTTAATAAGAAATTTGAATCCAGGAGCTCCAAAAGAGACAAGTAAAAGGTAGTGATAAATTAGATCAAAATAAGTTCAAAACTAATTAGAAAAGCATAAAGTTCACAAGAATATAAAAGAATGGTTTGAATCACAAGTAGCAAGGAAGGTTAACTACCATAAAGTGTGCCGAAATGAAAATTAAATTACGAGAAAGAATCTAGAATCCAAAGAATTGTGATAGGAATAGTAGGCGGAGAAAAGGTGTGTGGTTTTTGAAATAAGGCTTAGCTGAGTCAAGAAGTACATAGTTCATAGGAAAATGACTAAAGCCGATCACATTGTTCACAAAATTTAAGAGAAAGATTAAGAACACCGTCATATAACATATTCACAAGGGACGAAAAAACTTAAGAAGGAATGAATTTACTTTTTCGAAGGAAAAATATGAAACCACATTTTTTTTCAAAAGCAATACTAAAGGTATAAATAGATCCAAGTCAAAATAAATCATGCGAAATTTGTAAAATTAGAATTAATTGGGTTATGAATAGAAACTTTGGGTCTCAAGAATCTCAAAGGATACTTAGGGGCGTAATCATATAAGAATTATGCATCAAATCACAACAAGGTTGATAGAAAATCAAGTCAGGTCTAAGGAAAAAAGTCTAAAGTAAACTTTCTCCATCCGTCAAATAGAGAATAAGTGATGCATTGTAATAAACAAATTTAAACTACAATAATAAAGTTCCAAAGTGTATACAAGGGGATGTATGCTGAATTTGACAATGATCTTATCAAAATGTCAAAAATAGTTGTGAAAATAGTCAAGTAAGAGGAGAACTAAGTTGAAATCTCTATCAAGAGGCTCAGAAACAAGAATGCCAGGGAGAATTTACAAGGAAAGCCATATTGCACCAAAACACATTCAGATTTGATCAAGAAATTACATCGTCCACGTAATGAAATGCAAGATCAACGACAACCTTATAGAAGAATCAACTAAATCATTCTTCAAAAGATCTAGTACAAAACTCTGAGAGGGTTTCAGAAAATGTAACATATCATCGCAGAGCAACTTCAAGTCACCTCAAGGATTTCATAGCTCATATAGAGGAATGTGAAGTCAACAACCCTGTTGCAAGAATCAAAAGGAGCAACTAAGAGTGTGATTAATCAAATTACGCATATGAAAACTCGAATCATGTTTTAAGAAAAGGCAGTGAAATAGGGAATTTCAAGATGAGAAAAAAGAAGGATAAGTGATTCGCCAAACAATGTGGCAAGAATATAGCGCATCCATCTACATACACTAGTTAAAAGGAATACCTAATGTTTTTCAAAGATTTAAGGATCATTATCGTGATGGAACAGTTTAATTCAAAACAAGAACACAAGATTCACAAGCAAGAGTAGGTGAATCAGGGGTTAATGTTTCTGGAGATCCCAGAATCATTTGTTGCACTGGAACAAATCCAAAAATTAAATTATTAAGCAAGGAATTTGTGAAAAAAAGCTATAAGTAGTGATAAGGATAAACGTGTCAAGGGATTCATGATACAACCAGATAAAGACTCATGTAAGGGCATTCATGAATGATAAGATAAATGGTGGGAAAATAAGTCGATCACATTCCAAGAAAGAAATAAAGAATAAGGAATCTTAATGCAATTGATAGAGAAAGAGGTACTGCCAAGCACGAGTAAAGAGCATACGTCGAAATAGAACAATTCCCTAAAACTCACGTATCTAAACTTAGCGATCCCCATCACTTCTCAATTTGAATTTGTCTTTGATAACCTATTAGTGTTCCCAATACACAAACCCATAGCATTAGGTTGGCCAAATCAGATACCACAAAATGTGCACGGTAGACTAATAGAGTTAAATCAGCAGTCGGTCATGTGCATAAAGATCTAAATCTTGTCATATGGACAAGACCTACTACATGACGGACACTCAGAGTATGCAATTGAAGCATAAGCAGTCCACCCCTCAGGCTCATGAGGACGAACTGATCTAATACTATAATGTAGCACCCTAATATTCAAATCCTTATGCTCGAGCCATAAGTCAATGATAACAAGACGGTACGACTCACGTTTCGATAAACAGAAAAGGAGGCGCACCCAAAAAGTGACATAAACAGAACGCAGTAAAAGAGAATAAAATAAAGACAGGATATAACTATATAACATAAGTAAATAGTCATTAGTCGCGACCTGCGAAGTTTCAGCCGACTAGGGTACAGAATGAAATCAGTTTGACAACAATATTTTCTATCTCTCCCAAAATATACATCAAAGCCTCTATAGGCAAATTTTTCAAAATGATAAATATATATAAGTAATTTTTCAAAATAAATACGAAGAGATTTTAAGCTAAAGTAAAACAGGAGTCCAATTATCTTCACCATCTTTCATATGAATCACAGCTCACTGCTGAGCTCCAGGACCTGCATCTAAAAAACAAGAGATATATACCGAATGAGAACCCCCAACCCATGGGTTCCCAGTACGGTAAAAGTGCCAAATAAATACAATGCACTATAATAGGAACTCACTAAGCATCCTAAGCTTCCTTTCATCAAATATTCATCCTAGGTTCTCATTAATCCATAAATAGGCAACTGTCAAAAGGGAACACTAAATCTAATTCATCTTTCTCATATTTCCCAACTTTCCAACTCTCCAACATAACAGAACCAGAATCATAAGTAGAACCATTACCAGCTATTTTGTCTCAGTAATTCTATATCTATACCCTATATCTTCACCTGAAGCAAGTGAAATCACTTCACTGTGTCTACCCAGGGAGTTCAAGTCATCTCGTTCAATATTCATCATTATTAACCAATCATCTTGTCATCTCATTTCAACAGGGACAGCCCTTAGCGTCAACCGACACCAGCATGAGGGACCTCTCAGTTGTACAAACACAAGCAATGCAGACAAGTAAAATACAAGTAGATACAAGTAAGGCAAATAGCACATAATCACATAGTATGGCATATTCAAGTAGGCAAACAAAATACAAATAAACAAACCCAAATAAATCAAACATATGCAAATAATGTATGCTTGTCCTATGGCTAATGATATCATCTGTCGGTTATATAGCCAACTTGACATATCCTGGTAGCTAACTATTGGACAGTCTGTGCGAGCGCGCATCCCCAAGCCACACTTACGATGTAGGATCAACAGAATCTCGAATCTCAACCTGAAGCAAGTGGAGCCAACCCACTGCATCTACCCAAGGAAATCTGAAACTCAGATAATTTCTCAAATCATTCTCGACTGGGAGCAAGTGGGAGCTAACCATGGCATCTATCCCAGGAGACTAAAACCAAACCCAGAGCAAGTGGATCATCACCACTACATCTACCCAAGCAGGTATATTAAATTCAGAATCAAACTCAGATAATATTCTCATATTAATTATCATTCTCATCATCAATCTCATAATCACCATCATTCTCATTATCAATCTCGTAATCGTCATCATTCTCATTAGCAATCTCATAATCATCATTATTCTCACTTAGCATCTTGTTCTTTTCTCTCAATTTTACTAACTCAACTCATTTAGCCTTATCCCTAACTCTTCCATCCTTAATTCCACCGGCTCTAGACTCGTATCAAAATTTATAAAGGTTTGACATAAAAATACATTTTTCCAAATTCTGGAAGGTGTGCATACGCATACATGTGGTGTGCGTATGCACAGGTTGAAACTTGGGTGTCTGCATACGCATGCAAAGGCCCGCATATGCATACACCGATTTTTGGACCATACCGCGTATACAGGCAATGTCCGCGTACGCAGAAGCACTTGGCAGAGACCAATACCTGTGTACGCACGTCACGTGCCGCGTACACATCCATATCAGAAACTAGAAAACCTGATATATTGCAGAAATCAGTTGTTCAGTCCAATTTTTAAAACCTCATAACTTTTTCGACAAAATTTCACTTTCAACCCTTCTTGAACTGTTGGAAAGATCGATAAATGAATTTTTATAAAAATCCAATTTTGAAAGTTTTCCAACATCGAGGATCGAGTTACGGCCCACCAAAGTTAGCCAAAAATATGTTTTTACCAAACACACACATTTACTAATTTTTTAATAATTCACAAGTCTCAATCATTTTCAACCAACAAAATGAACCCAAACCAACTCAAGTCACATATTCACACACAACCAAATCCAAACCTACTCCATCTACACATTCTAACTCAAATACATCCATTTCATATTTCAAAAATCTCATTTTTCACTATTTTATCAATCAATCAAATTCTCATACATTTCCTACCAATTCTTCATTCGATCTCATTCATTATCACACAATTCAGTTATCACTTACCGTCCTTATCTTTTTCTGACCTCCGGCTCAAAATTTACGCCCCAAATTCACAATTTCAATGCATATTCCACAAACCAATAATCATTATCCAATTCATCAAATTTCTCAACACACCAAACATGTAAATTCATACAATTCTCAACCCAATCATTAATTTCCACAACATATCAACTATACATATTAATACCAACCATTTGCACAATTCAAACACAATTCTAGGGGCATTTAGCCTAGAAATTCTCATCACACCACACGGTACTTAAATAAAACTTAAACCGTACCTTAATGATGGTGGTTCACACCCAAACATACCATATCTCAAGCTTCTAAGGCTCTCATCATCACCAATAAGCTTTAGCTACCAACACCTTGTTCCAAGTGCTCCAAATACACCCAACAACACTAACGTAACCAATTTCACATATACATTAATCTAGGCTTCATAAAATTTGATAAATCACAAGGATTTGAGGATTCCTTACCTTAGCCCATATGACATAGGGATAGAACCCACTTAGAATTCATATTAGAATATTCCTAAACAACCAAAATCACAAGATTTCAACACTAACTACCCAAAAATGTGTAACAGTGGAAAATTTCAAAAATTGGGCAGAGATTTTAGATTTTCTTACTGCAATACTTACATAGAAATGAAGAGGACGAGGAAAGCAACGCGTGGTCGTAACGGCTCGTCAATCGGAGCACCGGAGCAAAAGTTATGGAGGTTTGAAGTTGATGGTGGCTAGCTAAGGTTTCTCTCTTCCTCCTCTATTTACCATTTCAGCATGTTTCTCTCTCAAAAATGGGGGAAATTGGTTGTTTTGTGCTGGAATGAGTTCTTATATAGTATAGACTTGGGTCTACTTGGGCCCAGTTCACTTGGTTTAGCCCGTTGGCTTAACTTTGGGCCAAAACCTTTAAGAATAGCGCTTTAATTTGTATTCTAATTATTTTCACTTTCCAAATCTATAAATTTTAACTTCGTAACTGTTTACTCATAAATTAATTTTCTCACTCACAGTTCCGAGAAGATTTAAGCCGATACATTTGGCTAAAATACCAGTACGCATTCTTATGTGTATTTCCGCAGAAAATTATATTTTTCCACTCAAAAGAATTCACTGAATCCAATTATCATTGTTAAATTTCTAAATTTCTAAATCTTTATTTTCGACCCCGTCCGGACGCGTGTTAGCTATTTCAATTTAAAGATGATTAATTATTTAATTAAATCCTTTTATAATTTTTCAGGATCTTACAATTTACTTCGGAAAATAATTATTTATATGATTAACTATCATTCACTTTAGAAAATGATTATGTTCATAATTAATTATTATTCACTTTGAAGAATAATTATCTATATGATTAATTATCATTCACTTCGAAAAATGATATTATATTAAATAAAATGTCACACATAAAATATAAATAATATAAATAAATCAAATAACAATAATAGTGTAACAAATAAGAGATAAAATAGGAAGGAAAGAAAAACAATTTTAGAACAAATTATGAAACCACAGAAGAAGGAAAAAAAATGGCGTACGAGTTTCTTAAAAAAATAAAAAATTGGCTGAGGAAAAAAAACATCACGTATATGATGTACATATATCAGCATATGAATTAAAAAGAAAAAGAATACACTTATATAAAAAGTTCAATGATCTTGAAGGATAACAAATTTATAATTAAGTAATGGATAAAATACTTGAATATGATCCTTATTTAAAAAAAAAAAAATTAGCAATGATGTTTAAGATGAAGAAAGAATAAGACTGTGTGTTGTGAGCATCATTGTGATGTAAAGAAAAAGAGAAGAATAAAGTGAATAATAAAGAGAAGATAATTACTTAGTCTTAGTCTTAAAGTAGAACTTGTATTAATATCGTATTATGAAAATAAAAATTAGGGTTTAAGAAAGGAAGAAAGATAAAAGAGAATAAAAAGAAAAAAAGATGATACTATTAATGATTGATGTTGTATACAGAACCTTACAAGAGGATTATTTATTGTCGAAGGCCCAACTTTTAAATGACTCAACTAAGTTACATCTATAACTAATTCTATCTACTTGAAATTTAAATTATAGTTACAATTTTGGGAATCCATAATAAATATATTTATAACATGTTTTAACTTTTGATTATTATCTTTAACTTTTAAAAAATAAAAATACTAATGTTTGGTTTGATTATTTTTAATATACAAAAAAAAATTAAAATATTATATAAATAAATAGTCATACATAAATTCATTCTTTTTAAAATGTGATAGTCATGTATAAATTCATTCTTCTTAAAATGTCATAGTCATGTATAAATCCATTTTATTCTTTTTAAACTCCAATTAGTTCTTTCGCAAATATAAATATTAACAAATAAACTAAAACTGACACACAAAAAATGCAAGCAATTTTTTAAACTAATTACTAATAAAATAGTAAAAACACAATCTTATTAAATCATCCAAAATCACATTATGCTCAACATATTTGTGTCATATATTAAGTATATCTATTATATAATACTCAATAGTTGTAATTAGTTTACAATTTATTTGCAATTGTATTTCGCATGTACATTATTTGATTTGTTTGAGTACCATCACTACTCATGTTTTGTTGGTCTACCCTTTAAATTATCAAAAGAATAGCGACAGAAGACCGTACGTAAGAGAGCAACGATCAATTAAAAAAAATGAAGAGAATGAAAAAGATGAAAATAGCATAAAAAATAAAATAAAATAAAATAAAATAAAATAAAGAGGGATATTTAGGAAAAATATGGTTTTTTTTGTTGTGATGAGAATCAAAAAAAGACACTCCATAATTACATATGTGCTAGAGTGTTTTCAATATTTTTAAATAAATTTGTGATTTCCAAATAAAAATGGTGAAAATAGAAAATCAGTCTTTTTTTATTTTCACCTTATTTTAAAAAAAATTCATAGAAACAATTTTTATTAAAAATAAAACTAATATGTATTCATCTCTATTTTTCATTTTGAGCGGAAATGAAAATTAAAAACACTCAAACCAAATACATCAATTATTAACGATAATCCAAGAGGTAATAGCAGTGCTATTGTTAAATTGGGCTTTCCTAAAACGACCAAGTTCGTAACCGTGCTACTCGCTGCCTCTCAACAATCCTTTGTTAATTGGGCTTTTCCCAGCCCATTAAGATAAAAAACAAAAAACAATATAGGCAAATGAAGTTAAAAATTCTCTTTGTAAAAACTATTGCCTTAGGGTACATTATATTATAGAAAGATGTTCAAGATATCATTGTATTTACTTGGAATATGATATTTCAATTTTTATAACCATTGAGATTTATACTAAACAATATCTGTGGTCAAGATTTGGTGAATAAAAATGTGCACAACAATCATAGAAACACTACAAAAACTTGTCACGGGTTCTTTTTTCAGGTTGAAATGGATCAAAATGTCCAATTTACCCAACTTGCATTAAACTGTTGCATCATAATGTGTGTATGATGAGTCAATGATTTCTGTAAATTATGTCAAGTCTTTTTTTTTTT
>NC_029774.3:106243620-106244435 GCF_000817695.3 Arachis duranensis | reverse complement strand
GTACATTGGGTTTAAAATTTATATTTATTTTTTTAAATTGGCCTCTTAAATACTTGTATATTGTATTATCATGAATGTTGTAGGACTAAAAGCTTACTAAAAAATCAATGGAAAATAATGTAAAAATTTTTAATTTATTTAAAATTTTTAATTTGTGTAAAATTTTAAAATTTATTATTTTATATTTCATTTTCATATTTTGTTAACAAAATATATAAAAAAATCTTGGTTATATTTTGTAATTTTATGTATGAAAAATATGTAAATATTTCGTTTTTATATAAGCGAAATATACACAACTAATTCAAACAAAAAAATTAAAAGAAAAAAATTATTTTGAGTGTCACTATAAAAGTTATATTCATATGTTAAATTTTTTTTTATTTTCAACTGAGCCATTTCTCAAGTATTACATTAAATAGTTTGAATTGATTGTTATTTGTACTTTAAAATTAAATTAATTAAGCCATCCTTTTTACTTTACAAATTTCGGTCTTTTTTCTTTTTATTAGTCTTTAATTTTTTTCATAAGTTTAAATTTATTTTCAATATATATCAGATATTTAATACAAGTTTTTTTTGTATATAATTTTGTTCATTACGAATAAAGGCTCTATCTTAATTAAAGTGTGTATTTAAGATTAATAATTAAAAATATTCTTTTCATATATAATTTTGTTAATTTTTTTATCTTTTGAGACCAAATTAGTAATTCTTATGAATTTTGATTTAATATATTCATAATTTATTTTTACGTATTTGATATATATATATTAAAGAATTTTATTTTATAAAAAGTAAAGTTGTTAAACTCT